>NC_134353.1:217872738-218172738 GCF_048569485.1 Anomaloglossus baeobatrachus
CCTGATGAAAAATAAATGATGGTCCAACTAAACGCAAACCGGATGGAATAGCATGCTGCTGCAAGATGCTGTGGTAACCATGCTGGTTTACTATGCCTTCAATTTTTAATAAATCCCCAACAGTGTCACCAGCAAAGCACCTCCACACCATCACACCTCCTTCTCCATGCTTCACGTAGGGAACCAGGCATATAGAGTTCATCAGTTCACCTTTTGTACAAAGACACGGTTGGATCCAAAGATCTCAAATTTGGACGCACAGATTTCCACTGGTCTAATGTCCATTCCTTGTGTTCTTTAGCCCAAACAAGTCTCTTCTGCTTGTTGCCTGTCCTTAGCAGTGGTTTCCTAGCAGCTATTTTACCATGAAGGCCTGCTGCACAAAGTCTCATCTTAATAGTTATTCTAGAGATGAGAAGGTGTGTCCAAACTTTTGGTCTGTACTGTATATATACAGTGGGAACCTTGGATTACGAGCATAATTGGTTCCGGGAGTGTGCCCTTAAACCAAGTTACTCTTATATCAAAGCGAATTTTCCCATAGGAAATGCAGACAATTCGTTCCACAGCCCAAAAATATTTACCATATTTATACAAACTTATTACAGTAATACAATATAATGTACTGTATTCATATAAAATATTACAGTACACTAATACAAAATAATGTACAGTACAGTAAAAGCATGTAAAACAAATTAAACTGCATGCTCGCTTACAATAGAATTGTTGGTTTTCAAGAGGTACAATACAAGCAATGTGCTGTGCTGGTTATCAATAAGAAAGTACAATACTGTATCCACAAATGCAAGTTGATAGACATGCTATATAGTATATACTGTACAATGGTATACAGTATACAGTACATATGTACAGAAAGTTACCTCCAGAGTGGGTCAGAGCGTGATGAAAGGACAGAGCGGGTCAGACCGTAAGTGTGCACTGTGAGTATTTGCTCTTATTGCAAATCATTGCTCTTAAACCAAGTTACAAATATTTAGAAATCTTTGCTTGTCTTGCAAAAGGCTCTCAAACCAAGTTACTCTTAATCCAAGGTTCCACTGTATATATACACAGCTATGGCAAAAATTGAGAGACCACTGCAACATTTTCAGTTTTTCTAATTTTTCTCTTTATATTTTAGCGTAAAATGAAAATTGTTGTTTTATTCTATTGACTACTGACAACATGTATCCAAATTTCCAAGCAATAAATTTTGTATTTATTTTCTGAAAATACTAGTTTATAGAAAAAAAGAGCAATTTACATTTTACTCTAAAATATAAAGAAATATATATATATATATATATATATATATATATATATATATATTGTACACAATAGCTACATAAAAATAAATAAATAATTCTAAAAAATGACATAGCGCTCTGCAGTATTTTTGATTCTCAGTGCAGATAAAGTGGACGGCTGCAGGCTGCCATCCCCAACTGCCTCGCTTTATCTACCTGGCGATCAAAATACCGGTAAGCCCATTAATTTTTTTTTAATTACAGTATTTTTCGGACTATAAGACGCACCGGACCATAAGATGCACCCTGGTTTTAGAGGAAAATAGGAAAATAAAATTTTTAAGCAGAAAATGTGGTCATGACACACTGTTATGGGGCGAGGATCTGCTGCTGACACTGTATGAGGGTAATTTAAAAAAAACAAAAAAAAAACAAAAAAAAAACCAGCGTGCGATTACCCCAATTTTGATAACCAGCCAAGATAAAGTCTCACAGCTGGGGGCTGGTATTCTCAGGCTGGGGAGACTCACGTTATTGGGAGCCCCCCAAGCCTAAAAATATCAGCCAGCAGCTGCCCATAATTGCCGCATCCATTAGATGCGACAGTGATGGGACTTTTCCCAGCTCATCCCGATTGCCCTGATGCGGTGGCAATTGGGGTAATAAGGAGTTAATGGCAGCAGCCCATAGCTGCCACTAAGTTCTAGCTTAATGGTGGCAGGGGTCTATGGGGGTCTATGAGACACCCTCTCATCACTAAGCTGTAAGTGAAAGTAATAAACACAAACACATAAAAATCCTTTATTTGAAATAAAAGACAAAAAAACCCCCTCTTTCACCACCTTATTAACCCTTAAAACACCCAGGTCCGATGTAATCCACACTATGTCCCCCGACGCATCCAGCTTCTGCTACATCTGACAATCACAGAGAGCAGAGATAGAACATGACCGCTCTTTGTGAGGGGTCAGGCCGCAAGTGAAGTGAGCCGCCGGGATCAGCGGTGACTCCAGCTGTCACCACACATCACCTGACTGAAGTCTCCGCCAATCTCGCGGTCACTTCAGCCACGGCAGGATTTGCGGTAACAGCTGGAGGACTCCTGCTGTATACTCACTTCTCCTCACTCCACGCAGCATCGCTCGCTTCCTGTCTGTGTGCCAGCTGACCTGCGTGGAGCCGTGTGTACAGCGATGATGTCATCGCTGTGCTCACCGCTTTCTATACAGATCAGCGGGCCGGCAGACAGAAGGACATTGCGATGCTGCAGGGGAACAGTGAGTATACCATACTTCACTGCCCCCCGCGCTGATGATGGTGCACGGGGGGCAGTGAATATAGCCACACATGATCAATCCAGGTTGTAGTTGCATGGGTTGATCATGCGGGCCGGCTCTTTAGTATGTGCACATCCCCACCCATCATCCTGCCCACCTGTCAGCGCTGGCTTCAGCACTGAGAGATGATGGGTGGGAGGATGGGTGTGCGTATCAAATGAGCGGGCCCACGTGGTCAGGGTATCGCTGCTTCACCCTGCTCCTGCCTCTGATGACCTGTTAGGGCCAGGTGGACGGGCAGACCCAGGAGGTGGATCCACTGGCCGAACACCTCACTGAAGGCAAGGGGTCCGGTAGCCGGAGCACTACAGGTAGCAGGACAGTCCGTTCAAAGGAGTGGAGTGTAGAAGTCCCTGGGACCACGGAGTCACCGAAGGTAGTCCGGATGACGGAGCTCAGGTTCGGAGGCCGAGATGTTGTCAGGCAGAGTCCGGAACCGACGGAGCGAGAAGACGGGTCACCACAGGGATCAGAGATGGTATGGACTGACGGGATGGCGGACAGTCACCGTTCGGGGTTCGGGAATCGTCAGGACCGGATGGCGAGACAGGAGCGGCTCTAGGAGAGAGATAGGTAAGTATACCGCAAGACACAAGGAGACCTGACTCCTAGCTTAGCAAAACACGAAGAACAGGCCCCGCCCACTTGGAAAGGATTCCCCTATATACCCTGTACCTGATTCTTCAATATCCTGTTGGAGGACACTGGCCCTTTAAGAGAGGGTCAATGACCGCGCGCGCGCCCTAATGCGCATGCGCGAGGCCCGGGTGCCAGAAGCCAGAGCAGGGAGCGGTGAACTGGAGGCAGGAGAGCCGGGCTGGGGCCGAGTTGCCGACGGGCGCCGGGAGCGGGGACCGGGCTGCCTGGGGACCGCAGGCGATGGAGCAGGAAGGCTGTGGAGCGGGGGACCAGGAAGCCTGGCACGGGAGCGGCGGAGCGCGACCTGAGAGCGGGGAAGCGTGGCAGGGGAGCCGGTAAGCAAGGCAGGGGATCCGGGGAGCATGGCAGAGGAGCCGGGGAGCAAGGCAGGGGAGCCGGGGAGCCTAGCAGGGGAGCCGGGGAGCGTGACAGTACCCCCTCCCCCACGCCCCCCTCCCCGCAACCGGAAACATGAAAATGCATATTCACTGTTTCCCATGCCAATAATCTCACCCACCTCTCAGTAACGGCTTCAGTGCAGTGAGGTGGGCAGGAGTATGGGGTGCAGTGAATGTTCATATCCTTAATCGGCAGCTGGCACATTGCAGTGCAGGGAACCAACAGGTCTCTGTGCTGCAATGTATTTCAGCTGGATGAATGTCCTTGGATGCACATCCAGCTGAAACAGGCAGTGGGATTGGCGGGCCTCCTGTACTCCCAGGCCTGGTTATCGTCGCAATCCCTGCAACTACGATCATTACTGTCACGGTCCTCTCGCTTAGAGATTTGTGACAGACTCAGGCTCAGAGTCTCTCTTACACCATCTGAGACCATACACTTTAAACTTGTGTTTTCCTTTTGGCAGCGTCGGGGTTAATTTCAGTTTTGCATTTCTTGCTGCAAGCTCATTACCCCGGCCCCGGTGTTTTCCTCTTATGACCACTTCCATCCTGGATAAAAACCCTTTGCTTCTAGCAGGGGTTGCTGGTTATTCAGATCATTCTGGAGCTTTGAAAAAGAAAATATTTTTCAGTGGTTCCATGTAGGGAAGGGCGATCCCCCCAATGGTCGGGATCGTGGAGACTCGCCCGATCATTTTGTAAACAGCGGGATCGGGATCGACATAATGTTGCGCCCCTGAACCCCTCAGGGAGCTACAAGGTTCTGCATCCCCTAAAGGATGCAGGGCCTTCCACCTTAGGGACCCAGAACGCCAGTGCCAGTAACACTAAAAACCCAGGTAATCACAGTTTTCCCTAACAATCCCCCATACAATGGTACCTAGATAGAGTGGGACCATGGATGGCCGCCTAGAGGTGGAGCCACTCCAGTCCACTAGTTGACCAGGTGGAAGGGACAGACTGTGGAGTGTAATCAGTTAAAGTCAGTCTAGAGTTGACAGCAGAGGTAAAGGTGGAGTGTGTGACTGAGGAGCATCCTGACTCGGGTTGACGGGGACCTGGTACCCAGGAAAGGTAGTTGCCGGTGAAGTATGGTGGAGTACTCCCGGAATTACACACCGACGGGGTACAGGACCCTAAGACAGGAAAGAGCTTCAAGCCGACCTGTTAACACCTGCACAGCAAAGGGGACCATCACGGACCTTGCTGACCCTAAAAAATCCGAAGACTCAGTAGCAAAGAGAGAGCTTGGGACAGAATCAGATACCCCATCTACACAGGGTTCACGCTACTGTCAGGCGGACAGAGGTGGACAAACCACAAACCGGGGACCCCCATATGTTCCATATCATGGGTACACACTTACCAGAGACAGGTGCAGGGGAAGAAGGTACTAGAGAACCAGACTGGCACTGGGACAACGGGGACCTGTAGGCGAAACGAGCTGGCCTCGGGCAACCAGTTAACACCTAAAGTGAGTAAACCAGTTGCACTGAATACCTTTCTGGACTTCTTCTTCCAACGTCCACCACACCATACACCTGCTGGGGTAATACCCTACTTGCGGAGGGCCCATGTCATCAGAGCTTCACATTTCATCAGCCCCAGCAAAACCTGCAGCAGCGGCTCCCTAAACTTAGCCGCAATACCTCAGGTGGCGTCACAAATAACTTTATTCACAAATACAAATGTAAATATCCCCATTAGAAAAAGGGCCCAGGGCATGGAACCGGGTAATGTCCACCATCGTGACACTCCCAATAGAGACACTGCCCGGAACCAAGTACCCCATATCCCTGGGTGCTACAATAACACGATCACCGATCTCTGACTATACAGTTATGGGATGGGGCGGGGGGGCTGTAAAATAAAGAATATAGTTAATAATAAACATTGTCATTATACTTACAGGTCCCGCGACGCATCCTGTACACTTTGTCTCCCGCTACTTCTCCTTCCGAGTCCAATCATCGCTGTGCTGCCCGGTAACAAAAGGACCTTCCGTGATGTCATAGCATGTGACCAGTCATGTGTGAATGTTGTATTATCTCATTGGCTACAGACCGGTCACATGGCTATGACGTCATGCTAGGTCCTGTCAGTGCATCTCGCCGGTACGCGGTGCTCGCCCAAGCATCTCAGTATTCAGTATACTCAGCGAGCGCCGTGTACCAGCGAGATGCTCAGGCACATGCTTGGCTCCCTGTCCCTGCATGTCGGCACTCTTTACAGAGATTAGCTGCCATAGCCGGTGAATAGCAGCGCCGGGAATCAGGTGATCGGAGATCACTATTGCTATAGTAACCCACCCGTAAGGTTACTATGGCAATGGTGACATCGGGGACATCACCGCTTACCAACCCGCAGCCTCTGCTCACTCATTGAGTGATTACACAGTACGGGGGAGCAGCAGCGTTCTTCCTCCCCCTTGTGTCTGATATAGCAGAGCTAGATAGGTTGAAGAAGACAGAAGACCAGGATCGTGGAGGGGTGAGTGGGAGTAATAAACATGTCCTTACATGTGTCTGTGTATTTATTTCTAATAAAGTATTTTTTCTCCGTGTGGTGTCTTTTTTTAACCCGTTATTGGAGATTCTTAATGGTCGGGTCAAACTTGACCTGACATTCAGAATCTCTGGCTTAATACTAGCTGGCAAAGCAAAGCTGATATTAACACCTTATTACCCAGCGTGCCACCTGTCACCAGGGCCGCTGGAAGAGTTGGATACAGCACCAGAAGATGGCACTTCTATGAAAGCGCCATTTTCTGGGGCGGCTGTGGACTGCAATTCACAGCAGGGAGGGCCTAGAAAGCTTAGGCCATTCTGCACTGCGGATTCCAATCCCCAGCTGCCTAGTTGCACCTGGCTGGACACAAAAATTGGGCGAAGCCCATGTAGTTTTTTTTTAATTATTTCATCAACTTCATGAAATAATTATTAAAGGGCTTCCCTATATGTTTGGTTCCCAGCTGGGTACAAATAGGCAGCTGGGGGTTGGGTTCAGTTCGTACCTGCCTGCTGCACCTGGCTAGCATATAAAAATATGGCGAAGCCCACGTCATTTTGTTCTTTTAGTTTTTGAGCAAAAAGATTAAAAAAAAGGGCTTCACTGCATTTTCCACTGCCAGTGAAGGTAACACCAAGCATTGTGGGTTAGCAGCCAGTAGCTGCTTGGATTACCCTTAGCAATAGAAAATGCAGCAGGAGCCCACGCATTTTTTTTAAATTATTTTTTTAAAAAAACTAAAAAAAAATGTGCTTCCCTGTATTTTGATTGCCAGCCAAGGTAAAGCCAGGCAGATGGAGGTGGCAGCCTGTAGCCACCCACTTTATGTGCATTGAGAATCAAAAATAACGCGGAACGCTACGTCATTTTTTAAAATTACTTATCTTTATACAACTATACAGTGTGTACATTTTATATATATATATATATATATATATATATATATATATATATACAGTACAGACCAAAAGTTTGGACACACCTTCTCATTCAAAGAGTTTTCTTCATTTTCATGACTCTAAAAATAGTAGATTCACATTGAAGGCATCAAAACTATGAATTAAAACATGTGGAATGAAATACTTAAAAAAGTGTGAAACAACTGAAAATATGTCTTATATTCTAGGTTCTTCAAAGTAGCCACCTTTTGCTTTGCTTACTGCTTTGCACACTCTTGGCATTCTCTTGATGAGCTTCAAGAAGTAGTCACCGGAAATGGTCTTACAAAAATCTTGATGGAGTTCCCAGAGATGCTTAGCACTTGTTGGCCCTTTTGCCTTCACTCTGCAGTCCAGCTCACCCCAAACCATCTCGATTGGGTTCAGGTCTGGTGACTGTGGAGGCCATGTTATCTGGCATAGCACCCCATCACTCTCCTTCTTAGTCAAATAGCCCTTATACAGCCTGGAGGTATGTTTGGGGTCATTACCCTGATGAAAAATAAATGATGGTCCAACTAAACGCAAACCGGATGGAATAGCATGCTGCTGCAAGATGCTGTGGTAACCATGCTGGTTTACTATGCCTTCAATTTTTAATAAATCCCCAACAGTGTCACCAGCAAAGCACCTCCACACCATCACACCTCCTTCTCCATGCTTCACGTAGGGAACCAGGCATATAGAGTTCATCAGTTCACCTTTTGTACAAAGACACGGTTGGATCCAAAGATCTCAAATTTGGACGCACAGATTTCCACTGGTCTAATGTCCATTCCTTGTGTTCTTTAGCCCAAACAAGTCTCTTCTGCTTGTTGCCTGTCCTTAGCAGTGGTTTCCTAGCAGCTATTTTACCATGAAGGCCTGCTGCACAAAGTCTCATCTTAATAGTTATTCTAGAGATGAGAAGGTGTGTCCAAACTTTTGGTCTGTACTGTATATATACAGTGGAACCTTGGATTACGAGCATAATTGGTTCCGGGAGTGTGCCCTTAAACCAAGTTACTCTTATATCAAAGCGAATTTTCCCATAGGAAATGCAGACAATTCGTTCCACAGCCCAAAAATATTTACCATATTTATACAAACTTATTACAGTAATACAATATAATGTACTGTATTCATATAAAATATTACAGTACACTAATACAAAATAATGTACAGTACAGTAAAAGCATGTAAAACAAATTAAACTGCATGCTCGCTTACAATAGAATTGTTGGTTTTCAAGAGGTACAATACAAGCAATGTGCTGTGCTGGTTATCAATAAGAAAGTACAATACTGTATCCACAAATGCAAGTTGATAGACATGCTATATAGTATATACTGTACAATGGTATACAGTATACAGTACATATGTACAGAAAGTTACCTCCAGAGTGGGTCAGAGCGTGATGAAAGGACAGAGCGGGTCAGACCGTAAGTGTGCACTGTGAGTATTTGCTCTTATTGCAAATCATTGCTCTTAAACCAAGTTACAAATATTTAGAAATCTTTGCTTGTCTTGCAAAAGGCTCTCAAACCAAGTTACTCTTAATCCAAGGTTCCACTGTATATATACACAGCTATGGCAAAAATTGAGAGACCACTGCAAAATTTTCAGTTTTTCTAATTTTTCTCTTTATATTTTAGCGTAAAATGAAAATTGTTGTTTTATTCTATTGACTACTGACAACATGTATCCAAATTTCCAAGCAATAAATTTTGTATTTATTTTCTGAAAATACTAGTTTATAGAAAAAAAGATTCAAATTGTCTCTCCAGTAAAGGAGACAAACTCTAGCACAGCGCCACCTATTGGAAGTAGCGATCCTAAAAGTCACAAGTGGATTTTCAACAATCCTTTGAAATATGACTCAGGATATTTCAAAGGATTGTTGAAAATCCACTTGTGACTTTTAGGATCGCTACTTCCAATAGGTGGCGCTGTGCTAGAGTTTGTCTCCTTTACTGGAGAGACAATTTGAATATTTCCCAGAGGGGCATTGCAGCTATAAGTCCCCTTACCTGGCAGCCAGACTGGCTTGCAAAGTCTCCTTAAGGAGAATAGTGTTCCCCCGTAGAAAAAAAGAGCAATTTACATTTTACTCTAAAATATAAAGAAATATATATATATATATATATATATATATATATATATATATATATTGTACACAATAGCTACATAAAAATAAATAAATAATTCTAAAAAATGACATAGCGCTCTGCAGTATTTTTGATTCTCAGTGCAGATAAAGTGGACGGCTGCAGGCTGCCATCCCCAACTGCCTCGCTTTATCTACCTGGCGATCAAAATACCGGTAAGCCCATTAATTTTTTTTAATTACAGTATTTTTCGGACTATAAGACGCACCGGACCATAAGATGCACCCTGGTTTTAGAGGAAAATAGGAAAATAAATTTTTTAAGCAGAAAATGTGGTCATGACACACTGTTATGGGGCGAGGATCTGCTGCTGACACTGTATGAGGGTAATTTAAAAAAAAACAAAAAAAAAACAAAAAAAAAACCAGCGTGCGATTACCCCAATTTTGATAACCAGCCAAGATAAAGTCTCACAGCTGGGGGCTGGTATTCTCAGGCTGGGGAGACTCACGTTATTGGGAGCCCCCCAAGCCTAAAAATATCAGCCAGCAGCTGCCCATAATTGCCGCATCCATTAGATGCGACAGTGATGGGACTTTTCCCAGCTCATCCCGATTGCCCTGATGCGGTGGCAATTGGGGTAATAAGGAGTTAATGGCAGCAGCCCATAGCTGCCACTAAGTTCTAGCTTAATGGTGGCAGGGGTCTATGGGGGTCTATGAGACACCCTCTCATCACTAAGCTGTAAGTGAAAGTAATAAACACAAACACATAAAAATCCTTTATTTGAAATAAAAGACAAAAAAACCCCCTCTTTCACCACCTTATTAACCCTTAAAACACCCAGGTCCGATGTAATCCACACTATGTCCCCCGACGCATCCAGCTCTGCTACATCTGACAATCACAGAGAGCAGAGATAGAACATGACCGCTCTTTGTGAGGGTCAGGCCGCAAGTGAAGTGAGCCGCCGGGATCAGCGGTGACTCCAGCTGTCACCACACATCACCTGACTGAAGTCTCCGCCAATCTCGCGGTCACTTCAGCCACGGCAGGATTTGCGGTAACAGCTGGAGGACTCCTGCTGTATACTCACTTCTCCTCACTCCACGCAGCATCGCTCGCTTCCTGTCTGTGTGCCAGCTGACCTGCGTGGAGCCGTGTGTACAGCGATGATGTCATCGCTGTGCTCACCGCTTTCTATACAGATCAGCGGGCCGGCAGACAGAAGGACATTGCGATGCTGCAGGGGAACAGTGAGTATACCATACTTCACTGCCCCCCGCGCTGATGATGGTGCACGGGGGGCAGTGAATATAGCCACACATGATCAATCCAGGTTGTAGTTGCATGGGTTGATCATGCGGGCCGGCTCTTTAGTATGTGCACATCCCCCACCCATCATCCTGCCCACCTGTCAGCGCTGGCTTCAGCACTGAGAGATGATGGGTGGGAGGATGGGTGTGCGTATCAAATGAGCGGGCCCACGTGGTCAGGGTATCGCTGCTTCACCCTGCTCCTGCCTCTGATGACCTGTTAGGGCCAGGTGGACGGGCAGACCCAGGAGGTGGATCCACTGGGCCGAACACCTCACTGAAGGCAAGGGGTCCGGTAGCCGGAGCACTACAGGTAGCAGGACAGTCCGTTCAAAGGAGTGGAGTGTAGAAGTCCCTGGGACCACGGAGTCACCGAAGGTAGTCCGGATGACGGAGCTCAGGTTCGGAGGCCGAGATGTTGTCAGGCAGAGTCCGGAACCGACGGAGCGAGAAGACGGGTCACCACAGGGATCAGAGATGGTATGGACTGACGGGATGGCGGACAGTCACCGTTCGGGGTTCGGGAATCGTCAGGACCGGATGGCGAGACAGGAGCGGCTCTAGGAGAGAGATAGGTAAGTATACCGCAAGACACAAGGAGACCTGACTCCTAGCTTAGCAAAACACGAAGAACAGGCCCCGCCCACTTGGAAAGGATTCCCCTATATACCCTGTACCTGATTCTTCAATATCCTGTTGGAGGACACTGGCCCTTTAAGAGAGGGTCAATGACCGCGCGCGCGCCCTAATGCGCATGCGCGAGGCCCGGGTGCCAGAAGCCAGAGCAGGGAGCGGTGAACTGGAGGCAGGAGAGCCGGGCTGGGGCCGAGTTGCCGACGGGCGCCGGGAGCGGGGACCGGGCTGCCTGGGGACCGCAGGCGATGGAGCAGGAAGGCTGTGGAGCGGGGGACCAGGAAGCCTGGCACGGGAGCGGCGGAGCGCGACCTGAGAGCGGGGAAGCGTGGCAGGGGAGCCGGTAAGCAAGGCAGGGGATCCGGGGAGCATGGCAGAGGAGCCGGGGAGCAAGGCAGGGGAGCCGGGGAGCCTAGCAGGGGAGCCGGGGAGCGTGACAGTACCCCCTCCCCCACGCCCCCCTCCCCGCAACCGGAAACATGAAAATGCATATTCACTGTTTCCCATGCCAATAATCTCACCCACCTCTCAGTAACGGCTTCAGTGCAGTGAGGTGGGCAGGAGTATGGGGTGCAGTGAATGTTCATATCCTTAATCGGCAGCTGGCACATTGCAGTGCAGGGAACCAACAGGTCTCTGTGCTGCAATGTATTTCAGCTGGATGAATGTCCTTGGATGCACATCCAGCTGAAACAGGCAGTGGGATTGGCGGGCCTCCTGTACTCCCAGGCCTGGTTATCGTCGCAATCCCTGCAACTACGATCATTACTGTCACGGTCCTCTCGCTTAGAGATTTGTGACAGACTCAGGCTCAGAGTCTCTCTTACACCATCTGAGACCATACACTTTAAACTTGTGTTTTCCTTTTGGCAGCGTCGGGGTTAATTTCAGTTTTGCATTTCTTGCTGCAAGCTCATTACCCCGGCCCCGGTGTTTTCCTCTTATGACCACTTCCATCCTGGATAAAAACCCTTTGCTTCTAGCAGGGGTTGCTGGTTATTCAGATCATTCTGGAGCTTTGAAAAAGAAAATATTTTTCAGTGGTTCCATGTAGGGAAGGGCGATCCCCCCAATGGTCGGGATCGTGGAGACTCGCCCGATCATTTTGTAAACAGCGGGATCGGGATCGACTTAATGTTGCGCCCCTGAACCCCTCAGGGAGCTACAAGGTTCTGCATCCCCTAAAGGATGCAGGGCCTTCCACCTTAGGGACCCAGAACGCCAGTGCCAGTAACACTAAAAACCCAGGTAATCACAGTTTTCCCTAACAATCCCCCATACAATGGTACCTAGATAGAGTGGGACCATGGATGGCCGCCTAGAGGTGGAGCCACTCCAGTCCACTAGTTGACCAGGTGGAAGGGACAGACTGTGGAGTGTAATCAGTTAAAGTCAGTCTAGAGTTGACAGCAGAGGTAAAGGTGGAGTGTGTGACTGAGGAGCATCCTGACTCGGGTTGACGGGGACCTGGTACCCAGGAAAGGTAGTTGCCGGTGAAGTATGGTGGAGTACTCCCGGAATTACACACCGACGGGGTACAGGACCCTAAGACAGGAAAGAGCTTCAAGCCGACCTGTTAACACCTGCACAGCAAAGGGGACCATCACGGACCTTGCTGACCCTAAAAAATCCGAAGACTCAGTAGCAAAGAGAGAGCTTGGGACAGAATCAGATACCCCATCTACACAGGGTTCACGCTACTGTCAGGCGGACAGAGGTGGACAAACCACAAACCGGGGACCCCCATATGTTCCATATCATGGGTACACACTTACCAGAGACAGGTGCAGGGGAAGAAGGTACTAGAGAACCAGACTGGCACTGGGACAACGGGGACCTGTAGGCGAAACGAGCTGGCCTCGGGCAACCAGTTAACACCTAAAGTGAGTAAACCAGTTGCACTGAATACCTTTCTGGACTTCTTCTTCCAACGTCCACCACACCATACACCTGCTGGGGTAATACCCTACTTGCGGAGGGCCCATGTCATCAGAGCTTCACATTTCATCAGCCCCAGCAAAACCTGCAGCAGCGGCTCCCTAAACTTAGCCGCAATACCTCAGGTGGCGTCACAAATAACTTTATTCACAAATACAAATGTAAATATCCCCATTAGAAAAAGGGCCCAGGGCATGGAACCGGGTAATGTCCACCATCGTGACACTCCCAATAGAGACACTGCCCGGAACCAAGTACCCCATATCCCTGGGTGCTACAATAACACGATCACCGATCTCTGACTATACAGTTATGGGATGGGGCGGGGGGGCTGTAAAATAAAGAATATAGTTAATAATAAACATTGTCATTATACTTACAGGTCCCGCGACGCATCCTGTACACTTTGTCTCCCGCTACTTCTCCTTCCGAGTCCAATCATCGCTGTGCTGCCCGGTAACAAAAGGACCTTCCGTGATGTCATAGCATGTGACCAGTCATGTGTGAATGTTGTATTATCTCATTGGCTACAGACCGGTCACATGGCTATGACGTCATGCTAGGTCCTGTCAGTGCATCTCGCCGGTACGCGGTGCTCGCCCAAGCATCTCAGTATTCAGTATACTCAGCGAGCGCCGTGTACCAGCGAGATGCTCAGGCACATGCTTGGCTCCCTGTCCCTGCATGTCGGCACTCTTTACAGAGATTAGCTGCCATAGCCGGTGAATAGCAGCGCCGGGAATCAGGTGATCGGAGATCACTATTGCTATAGTAACCCACCCGTAAGGTTACTATGGCAATGGTGACATCGGGGACATCACCGCTTACCAACCCGCAGCCTCTGCTCACTCATTGAGTGATTACACAGTACGGGGGAGCAGCAGCGTTCTTCCTCCCCCTTGTGTCTGATATAGCAGAGCTAGATAGGTTGAAGAAGACAGAAGACCAGGATCGTGGAGGGGTGAGTGGGAGTAATAAACATGTCCTTACGTGTGTCTGTGTATTTATTTCTAATAAAGTATTTTTTCTCCGTGTGGTGTCTTTTTTTAACCCGTTATTGGAGATTCTTAATGGTCGGGTCAAACTTGACCTGACATTCAGAATCTCTGGCTTAATACTAGCTGGCAAAGCAAAGCTGATATTAACACCTTATTACCCAGCGTGCCACCTGTCACCAGGGCCGCTGGAAGAGTTGGATACAGCACCAGAAGATGGCACTTCTATGAAAGCGCCATTTTCTGGGGCGGCTGTGGACTGCAATTCACAGCAGGGAGGGCCTAGAAAGCTTAGGCCATTCTGCACTGCGGATTCCAATCCCCAGCTGCCTAGTTGCACCTGGCTGGACACAAAAATTGGGCGAAGCCCATGTAGTTTTTTTTTAATTATTTCATCAACTTCATGAAATAATTATTAAAGGGCTTCCCTATATGTTTGGTTCCCAGCTGGGTACAAATAGGCAGCTGGGGGTTGGGTTCAGTTCGTACCTGCCTGCTGCACCTGGCTAGCATATAAAAATATGGCGAAGCCCACGTCATTTTGTTCTTTTAGTTTTTGAGCAAAAAGATTAAAAAAAAGGGCTTCACTGCATTTTCCACTGCCAGTGAAGGTAACACCAAGCATTGTGGGTTAGCAGCCAGTAGCTGCTTGGATTACCCTTAGCAATAGAAAATGCAGCAGGAGCCCACGCATTTTTTTTAAATTATTTTTTTAAAAAAACTAAAAAAAAATGTGCTTCCCTGTATTTTGATTGCCAGCCAAGGTAAAGCCAGGCAGATGGAGGTGGCAGCCTGTAGCCACCCACTTTATGTGCATTGAGAATCAAAAATAACGCGGAACGCTACGTCATTTTTTAAAATTACTTATCTTTATACAACTATACAGTGTGTACATTTTATATATATATATATATATATATATATATATATATATATATATATATATATATATACAGTACAGACCAAAAGTTTGGACACACCTTCTCATTCAAAGAGTTTTCTTCATTTTCATGACTCTAAAAATAGTAGATTCACATTGAAGGCATCAAAACTATGAATTAAAACATGTGGAATGAAATACTTAAAAAAGTGTGAAACAACTGAAAATATGTCTTATATTCTAGGTTCTTCAAAGTAGCCACCTTTTGCTTTGCTTACTGCTTTGCACACTCTTGGCATTCTCTTGATGAGCTTCAAGAAGTAGTCACCGGAAATGGTCTTACAAAAATCTTGATGGAGTTCCCAGAGATGCTTAGCACTTGTTGGCCCTTTTGCCTTCACTCTGCAGTCCAGCTCACCCCAAACCATCTCGATTGGGTTCAGGTCTGGTGACTGTGGAGGCCATGTTATCTGGCATAGCACCCCATCACTCTCCTTCTTAGTCAAATAGCCCTTATACAGCCTGGAGGTATGTTTGGGGTCATTACCCTGATGAAAAATAAATGATGGTCCAACTAAACGCAAACCGGATGGAATAGCATGCTGCTGCAAGATGCTGTGGTAACCATGCTGGTTTACTATGCCTTCAATTTTTAATAAATCCCCAACAGTGTCACCAGCAAAGCACCTCCACACCATCACACCTCCTTCTCCATGCTTCACGTAGGGAACCAGGCATATAGAGTTCATCAGTTCACCTTTTGTACAAAGACACGGTTGGATCCAAAGATCTCAAATTTGGACGCACAGATTTCCACTGGTCTAATGTCCATTCCTTGTGTTCTTTAGCCCAAACAAGTCTCTTCTGCTTGTTGCCTGTCCTTAGCAGTGGTTTCCTAGCAGCTATTTTACCATGAAGGCCTGCTGCACAAAGTCTCATCTTAATAGTTATTCTAGAGATGAGAAGGTGTGTCCAAACTTTTGGTCTGTACTGTATATATACAGTGGAACCTTGGATTACGAGCATAATTGGTTCCGGGAGTGTGCCCTTAAACCAAGTTACTCTTATATCAAAGCGAATTTTCCCATAGGAAATGCAGACAATTCGTTCCACAGCCCAAAAATATTTACCATATTTATACAAACTTATTACAGTAATACAATATAATGTACTGTATTCATATAAAATATTACAGTACACTAATACAAAATAATGTACAGTACAGTAAAAGCATGTAAAACAAATTAAACTGCATGCTCGCTTACAATAGAATTGTTGGTTTTCAAGAGGTACAATACAAGCAATGTGCTGTGCTGGTTATCAATAAGAAAGTACAATACTGTATCCACAAATGCAAGTTGATAGACATGCTATATAGTATATACTGTACAATGGTATACAGTATACAGTACATATGTACAGAAAGTTACCTCCAGAGTGGGTCAGAGCGTGATGAAAGGACAGAGCGGGTCAGACCGTAAGTGTGCACTGTGAGTATTTGCTCTTATTGCAAATCATTGCTCTTAAACCAAGTTACAAATATTTAGAAATCTTTGCTTGTCTTGCAAAAGGCTCTCAAACCAAGTTACTCTTAATCCAAGGTTCCACTGTATATATACACAGCTATGGCAAAAATTGAGAGACCACTGCAAAATTTTCAGTTTTTCTAATTTTTCTCTTTATATTTTAGCGTAAAATGAAAATTGTTGTTTTATTCTATTGACTACTGACAACATGTATCCAAATTTCCAAGCAATAAATTTTGTATTTATTTTCTGAAAATACTAGTTTATAGAAAAAAAGAGCAATTTACATTTTACTCTAAAATATAAAGAAATATATATATATATATATATATATATATATATATATTGTACACAATAGCTACATAAAAATAAATAAATAATTCTAAAAAATGACATAGCGCTCTGCAGTATTTTTGATTCTCAGTGCAGATAAAGTGGACGGCTGCAGGCTGCCATCCCCAACTGCCTCGCTTTATCTACCTGGCGATCAAAATACCGGTAAGCCCATTAATTTTTTTTAATTACAGTATTTTTCGGACTATAAGACGCACCGGACCATAAGATGCACCCTGGTTTTAGAGGAAAATAGGAAAATAAAATTTTTAAGCAGAAAATGTGGTCATGACACACTGTTATGGGGCGAGGATCTGCTGCTGACACTGTATGAGGGTAATTTAAAAAAAAACAAAAAAAAAACAAAAAAAAAACCAGCGTGCGATTACCCCAATTTTGATAACCAGCCAAGATAAAGTCTCACAGCTGGGGGCTGGTATTCTCAGGCTGGGGAGACTCACGTTATTGGGAGCCCCCCAAGCCTAAAAATATCAGCCAGCAGCTGCCCATAATTGCCGCATCCATTAGATGCGACAGTGATGGGACTTTTCCCAGCTCATCCCGATTGCCCTGATGCGGTGGCAATTGGGGTAATAAGGAGTTAATGGCAGCAGCCCATAGCTGCCACTAAGTTCTAGCTTAATGGTGGCAGGGGTCTATGGGGGTCTATGAGACACCCTCTCATCACTAAGCTGTAAGTGAAAGTAATAAACACAAACACATAAAAATCCTTTATTTGAAATAAAAGACAAAAAAACCCCCTCTTTCACCACCTTATTAACCCTTAAAACACCCAGGTCCGATGTAATCCACACTATGTCCCCCGACGCATCCAGCTCTGCTACATCTGACAATCACAGAGAGCAGAGATAGAACATGACCGCTCTTTGTGAGGGTCAGGCCGCAAGTGAAGTGAGCCGCCGGGATCAGCGGTGACTCCAGCTGTCACCACACATCACCTGACTGAAGTCTCCGCCAATCTCGCGGTCACTTCAGCCACGGCAGGATTTGCGGTAACAGCTGGAGGACTCCTGCTGTATACTCACTTCTCCTCACTCCACGCAGCATCGCTCGCTTCCTGTCTGTGTGCCAGCTGACCTGCGTGGAGCCGTGTGTACAGCGATGATGTCATCGCTGTGCTCACCGCTTTCTATACAGATCAGCGGGCCGGCAGACAGAAGGACATTGCGATGCTGCAGGGGAACAGTGAGTATACCATACTTCACTGCCCCCCGCGCTGATGATGGTGCACGGGGGGCAGTGAATATAGCCACACATGATCAATCCAGGTTGTAGTTGCATGGGTTGATCATGCGGGCCGGCTCTTTAGTATGTGCACATCCCCCACCCATCATCCTGCCCACCTGTCAGCGCTGGCTTCAGCACTGAGAGATGATGGGTGGGAGGATGGGTGTGCGTATCAAATGAGCGGGCCCACGTGGTCAGGGTATCGCTGCTTCACCCTGCTCCTGCCTCTGATGACCTGTTAGGGCCAGGTGGACGGGCAGACCCAGGAGGTGGATCCACTGGGCCGAACACCTCACTGAAGGCAAGGGGTCCGGTAGCCGGAGCACTACAGGTAGCAGGACAGTCCGTTCAAAGGAGTGGAGTGTAGAAGTCCCTGGGACCACGGAGTCACCGAAGGTAGTCCGGATGACGGAGCTCAGGTTCGGAGGCCGAGATGTTGTCAGGCAGAGTCCGGAACCGACGGAGCGAGAAGACGGGTCACCACAGGGATCAGAGATGGTATGGACTGACGGGATGGCGGACAGTCACCGTTCGGGGTTCGGGAATCGTCAGGACCGGATGGCGAGACAGGAGCGGCTCTAGGAGAGAGATAGGTAAGTATACCGCAAGACACAAGGAGACCTGACTCCTAGCTTAGCAAAACACGAAGAACAGGCCCCGCCCACTTGGAAAGGATTCCCCTATATACCCTGTACCTGATTCTTCAATATCCTGTTGGAGGACACTGGCCCTTTAAGAGAGGGTCAATGACCGCGCGCGCGCCCTAATGCGCATGCGCGAGGCCCGGGTGCCAGAAGCCAGAGCAGGGAGCGGTGAACTGGAGGCAGGAGAGCCGGGCTGGGGCCGAGTTGCCGACGGGCGCCGGGAGCGGGGACCGGGCTGCCTGGGGACCGCAGGCGATGGAGCAGGAAGGCTGTGGAGCGGGGGACCAGGAAGCCTGGCACGGGAGCGGCGGAGCGCGACCTGAGAGCGGGGAAGCGTGGCAGGGGAGCCGGTAAGCAAGGCAGGGGATCCGGGGAGCATGGCAGAGGAGCCGGGGAGCAAGGCAGGGGAGCCGGGGAGCCTAGCAGGGGAGCCGGGGAGCGTGACAGTACCCCCTCCCCCACGCCCCCCTCCCCGCAACCGGGACAGGAAGGCACGTATCAGAGGAGTACCCACATTCTCCCGGGGTTCCCAGGACCTATCTTCAGGACCATACCCTGCCCAGTCCACCAGGAAGAACTGTCGGCCCCGTACGGTTTTCATGGCCACGATATCCCTTACCGCATAGATGTCATCATCAGCAATAGGAGGAGGAGCAGAACTGGCAGCAGCGGAGAAGGGACCAAGGACAACCGGCTTGAGCAGGGAGACGTGGAAGGAGTTGGGTATTCTCATCGTGGCCGGGAGCTGCAGCTTGTAGGAGACCTCATTTATTTTGCTGAGGACTTTAAACGGCCCGATGTAGCGAGGGCCCAGCTTGTATGATGGTAGCTTCAATCGGACGTACTTGGAAGCAAGCCAGACCAGATCTCCTGGAGAGAAACACGGAGGATCCAGACGCCTCTTGTCTGCGTGTCTCTTCATCCGCAGGGAAGCACGTCCAAGGGACGCCTTGACAGAGTCCCAAATTGTTGCATAGTCACGGACTACAGCATCAGCAGCAGGGACATCCGAGGAAGAGGATACAGGTAATGGGACGGAAGGCTGAAGTCCGTAAACGACATGGAAGGGAGAGCTGGAGGAGGACTCACTGACGTGGTGGTTATGGGAGAATTCAGCCCAAGGAAGAAGCGTGGACCAGTCGTCGTGATGGGCGTTGACGTAGTGACGTAAGAAGGAGGTCAAGATCTGATTGACTCGTTCCACTTGGCCATTCGACTGAGGATGGTAGGCTGAAGAAAAGTCCAGAGTCACTCCCAGATGTTTGCAGAGAGCCCTCCAGAAGTGGGAGGTAAACTGAGTTCCTCTGTCGGACACAATGTGTGATGGAAAGCCATGCAACCGGAAGATGTGTTGTACATAGGCGTCAGCGAGTACCTGGGCAGAGGGCAGTCCAGCCATAGGGACGAAATGAGCCATTTTGGAGAACCGATCCACCACGACCCATATGACTGTGTCCGGAGGACAGGGGCAAGTCCGTAATAAAGTCCATTGCAATGTGTTGCCACGGAACGGAGGGTATAGGCAGAGGCAGAAGACGGCCATATGGCAGGTGTTTGGGCGTCTTGTTCCTGGCACAAGAGGAGCAGGCTGAGACAAAAGAAGCGACGTCCGTGCGAAGGGATGGCCACCAGTAGTGACGTACAATTGTACTCCATGTTTTCTTCTGACCAGCATGGCCTGCTATTTTCGAGGCATGGCCCCAGTGCAACACTTTTTGCCTGTCAGTCTCAGAGACATAGGTCTTCCCGGGCGGTATCTGGGCCAGGGTGACAGGGGCCACCGGAATGATTTTACTAGGGCAGATGATGGGCTGGGATGTCTCCTCCTCCTGCTCCATGGGCATGAATGACCTGGACAAGGCATCTGCTCGTACATTCTTGTCCGCGGGTCAAAAATGGAGCTGAAAATCGAACCTGGCAAAGAACAAGGACCACCTGGCTTGCCGTGGGTTCAGTCGCTGAGCGGACCGCAGGTATTCCAGGTTCTTGTGGTCCGTGTAAATGATCACGGGGTACACTGCTCCCTCCAGAAGGTAGCGCCATTCCTCCAGAGCCAGTTTGACTGCTAATAGCTCTCGGTCACCGATGGTGTAGTTGCGTTCAGGCGCTGAGAAGCTCTTGGAGAAGAAACTGCAAGTAACCATCTTCCCGGAGGAGGACTTCTGCATGAGCACTGCTCCGGCTCCCGAGGAGGAGGCATCCACCTCCAAGGTGAACTGTCGGTTTAACTCAGGACGGTGGAGCACAGGGGAGGAAGCAAATGCCTGTTTCAGGGAGCCAAACGCAGCGTCGGCCGCAGGTGACCAGTCCTTTGGATTAGCCCCCTTCTTGGTCAAGGCGGAGAGAGGTGCAGTCAGAGCAGAGAAGTGAGGG
Organism: Anomaloglossus baeobatrachus; assembly: GCF_048569485.1. NCBI lineage: Eukaryota > Metazoa > Chordata > Amphibia > Anura > Aromobatidae > Anomaloglossus > Anomaloglossus baeobatrachus. The sequence goes on from NC_134353.1 coordinate 217,893,785, forward strand.
ATGAACTGATGGTAATAGTTTGCGAATCCCAGAAAGCGTTGGATTGCCTTCAGTCCGGAAGGAGGGGGCCAGTTGAGAATGGAAGAGACCTTCTCCGGGTCCATCTGCAGACCAGTATCGGAGATTACGTAACCCAGGAAGGGAAGAGAAGACTGCTCGAAGACACACTTCTCGTACTTGGCGTACAGACGATTCTCCCTCAGTCTTTGTAGTACCAGCTGCACGTTCTCTCTGTGGGTCTGGAGGTCCGGAGAAAAGACCAGGATATCATCGAGATACACCACCACACAGACGTAGAGAAGGTCCCGGAACACGTCGTTCACCAATTCGTGAAAGACTGCTGGTGCGTTACACAGGCCGAAGGGCATCACACAGTATTCATAGTGACCATCGCAAGTATTGAATGCGGTCTTCCATTCGTCCCCAGAGCGGATGCGGACCAGGTTGTAGGCACCCCGAGGATCCAACTTGGTAAACACACGAGCTCCTCTAAGCCGATCAAACAATTCGGAGATGAGCGGCAGGGGGTATTTATTTTTCACGGTGATTTGGTTCAATCCCCGGTAGTCAATGCATGGGCGTAGGTCGCCCTCTTTCTTCTTAACGAAGAAGAAGCCTGCTCCAGCAGGAGAGGAGGATCTCCGAATGAATCCCCTTGCCAGGTTCTCTGTGATGTAGGTAGACATGGCCCTTGTTTCAGCAGGAGACAGCGGATATATCCGTCCTCGAGGTGGTGTAGTTCCCGGGAGTAGGTCGATGGCACAATCGTAAGGACGATGTGGCGGCAGTACCTCTGACTCCTTTTTATCAAAGACGTCCGCGAAGGACCAATAGGCCGAGGGCAGTCCCGGTAGGGACTCCGGAACCGGAGGTCGTCGGATGGGCTGTATAGTCTTCAGACAGTTCTCGTGGCAAGAGGAGCCCCATCGGGTGATTTCACCAGTACCCCAGTTGACTGACGGTTCGTGTGTCCGTTACCAGGGGAGTCCCAGCAGGATTTGATGAGACATGTGTGGGAGGACGTAGAGAGCGATGTTCTCGGTCTGCAGGGCACCGATACGTAGTTCCACCGGCTTGGTGATCCACGAGATGGTGTCAGAGAGGGGTCTCCCATCTACAGAGGCAATCACGAGGGGTTTGTCGAGTGGAGTAACAGGCACCTGGTACTTGTCCACCGTGGCCTGCTGGATGAAATTGCCTGCTGCCCCGGAATCGAGGTACGCCTCGGCCGTGAACCGCGTCTCTCCCGTTGTCACTTGAACAGTCCACGTAACCGGGTCTGAGAGAGTCCCAGCACCTAGGGTGGCCTCTCCTACCAGCCCTAGGCTTTGGCGTTTCCCGGCCTCTCTGGACAGGAGCGTAGAAGGTGTGTGCCCTCTCCGCAGTAGAAGCAGAGGCCCTTGGCGAGCCGTTCTGCTTGGCGTTGTTCGGACTGCCGCAAACGGTCAATCTGCATGGGCTCGTGGACAGAGACACCAGACGACGTTGACTGAAGTACGGCGGGCTTCTGCGGAGGAGAGGAATGCCGTATCGGACGTCTCTCACGGGACACCTCTTTGGATCGTTCCTGGAATCTGAGGTCCACGCGGGTGGCTAGTGCGATCAGGGCATCCAGAGTAGAAGGAACATCGCGGCCTGCCAGCTCGTCCTTAATACGACTGGAGAGTCCTTCCCAGAAGGCGGCGGTGAGGGCTTCATTGTTCCAGCCCAATTCTGAGGCCAAAGTGCGGAAGCGGATGGCATACTGCCCCACCGTCATGGTCCCCTGACGTAGCCTGAGGAGTGATGAGGCGGATGCGGCGGCACGGCCGGGTTCGTCGAAGGTGGTTCTAAACGCCTGCAGGAAGTCCTGGATGTTAGTGGTTACAGGGTCCTCCTTTTCCCACAAGGGGTTCATCCAGGCCAGTGCCTCACCCTCTAGATGGGACATCACAAACGCCACCTTGGCTTGGTCGGAGGCAAACAGGTGCGGAAGCAGCTTGAAATGCAGGGAGCACTGGTTTAAGAATCCTCTGCAGGTCTTGGGATCTCCGGCATATCGGGGTGGAGAGGCCAAGCGAAGTTTAGATGCTTCCGAGGGAGCCGCCACGGGAACCGTGACCGTGGACTGTGCAGTGGTAACCTGAGATGCCAGGGACGTGGCAGATGCTTGCAGCGTGTGCAGGCAGGTATCCACTGAGGTCATGAAGGCCAGCATGCGGGACTGAGTCTCGCGCTGACGTCCGAGTTCCTGCTGCAAGTTGCCCAGCTGGGCCGCTAGTGCTTCGGCGGGATCCATGGCCTGTTCTTACTGTTAGGGCCAGGTGGACGGGCAGACCCAGGAGGTGGATCCACTGGGCCGAACACCTCACTGAAGGCAAGGGGTCCGGTAGCCGGAGCACTACAGGTAGCAGGACAGTCCGTTCAAAGGAGTGGAGTGTAGAAGTCCCTGGGACCACGGAGTCACCGAAGGTAGTCCGGATGACGGAGCTCAGGTTCGGAGGCCGAGATGTTGTCAGGCAGAGTCCGGAACCGACGGAGCGAGAAGACGGGTCACCACAGGGATCAGAGATGGTATGGACTGACGGGATGGCGGACAGTCACCGTTCGGGGTTCGGGAATCGTCAGGACCGGATGGCGAGGCAGGAGCGGCTCTAGGAGAGAGATAGGTAAGTGTACTGCAAGACACAAGGAGACCTGACTCCTAGCTTAGCAAAACACGAAGAACAGGCCCCGCCCACTTGGAAAGGATTCCCCTATATACCCTGTACCTGATTCTTCAATATCCTGTTGGAGGACACTGGCCCTTTAAGAGAGGGTCAATGACCGCGCGCGCGCCCTAATGCGCATGCGCGAGGCCCGGGTGCCAGAAGCCAGAGTAGGGAGCGGTGAACTGGAGGCAGGAGAGCCGGGCTGGGGCCGAGTTGCCGACGGGCACCGGGAGCAGGGACCGGGCTGCCTGGGGACCGCAGGCGATGGAGCAGGAAGGCTGTGGAGCGGGGGACCGGGAAGCCTGGCACGGGAGCGGCGGAGCGCGACCTGAGAGCGGGGAAGCGTGGCAGGGGAGCCGGTAAGCAAGGCAGGGGATCCGGGGAGCATGGCAGAGGAGCCGGGGAGCATGGCAGGGGAGCCGGGGAGCCTAGCAGGGGAGCCGGGGAGCATGACATGACCCAATCCACCACCACCGGACCCGCCTTCACCCGCTCCACCACCACCGCATCGCAGATATCGGACTATAAGCTAACTGTAGACGAGCCTTGACATGACGCTTTAAAGTAATGGTACCTTACGGGCTCGTCTGGAATGGAGACCATTGCGGTACAGTACGTTACTTATGGTATTGACTGAAACCAATGTCCCCACTGCCATGAGATCTTCCCGGAGCTCCTTCCTTGTTGTCCTTGGGTTAGCCTTGACTCTTCAGACAAGCCTGGCCTCAGCACGGGTGGAAACTTTCAAAGGCTGTCCAGGCCGTGGAAGGCTAACAGTAGTTCCATAAGCCTTCCACTTCCGGATGATGCTCCCAACAGTGGAGACAGGTAGGCCCAACTCCTTGGAAAGGGTTTTGTACCCCTTGCCAGCCTTGTGACCCTCCACGATCTTGTCTCTGATGGCCTTGGAATGCTCATTTGTCTTTCCCATGTTGACCAAGTATGAGTGCTGTTCACAAGTTTGGGGAGGGTCTTAATTAGTCAGAAAAGGCTGGAAAAAGAGATAATTAATCCTAACATGTGAAGCTCATTGTTCTTTGTGCCTGAAATACTTCTTAATACTTTAGGGGAACCAAACAGAATTCTTGTGGTTTGAGGGGTTGAATAATAAATGACCCTCTGAATAAACTTTTCACAATTTAAAAAAAAAAAATAAAAAAAGAAATAACATTCTTTTTTGCTGCAGTGCATTTCACACTTCCAGGACGATCTACAGTCCAAATGTCACAATGCCAAGTTAATTCCGAATGTGTAAACCTGCTAAATCTGCAGGGGGTTGAATACTACTTGTAGGCACTGTAACTAGTTATAACTTTGCTTGTAAATATATCGCTTTTCTGATCTTTCTACTTCAAAAATTTATAATTGTCTCCAAAGAAGTAAGATGTTTTCCATAACAACTGCATTTAATTACAATTACTTTTGCACTCTTAATAGTAAATGTTCAAGATAATCACACAAATTATATTCTACAGTGATGAAGAATTCTCAAGTCTCGTTCTGTTTACAAGCTAAATATAAAAATATTCACATAAAATTATGGATTTCACCACTGTTTGACGCATCAAAACATATTTAATATGGAAAACTTCTCTATATTTTTAGAAACCATAACATAATAATTAAAAAATTATACAAAAAAATGTGGCACATGGTAGCCAGTCAGTGGTTATGTGCTTTGTTCTTAGTATATACTGTATAAAATACAAATATTTAAAATATTTTATCAAAAATAAATTTATAGAAAATATTTTACTTACTGATAATAATAATAATAATTTTATTCATTTATATAGCGCTATTAATTCCACAGCGCTTTACATACATTGGCACTGATCTAGATTACATTATGTTTAACGTATTTTGTGGACTATAAAGTGCACCAGACCATAACCCAGGTTTTAAAGGAGGAAAACAGGAAAGAAAAAAATTGAAGCAAAAAATGTGGTCATGACGCACTGTTATGGGGGCAATCTGTTGCTGTAACTGTTATGGAAGTAATATCCCCCAATTCTGTACTAATGCCCCCCATCCTGAGCCCCTTCCGGTTATATGTGTCCCCAATTCTTGTGTATAAGTATTTCCTCCATCCCGGTATGTATGTTCCCCATCTTTGTCCCATCCTGGTATAAATAATCCCCATTCTGCACCCACCCTGGTATAGTATGTCCTCATCCTGGTATATATGGCCCTCATTATGGGCCTATTCTGGTATATATGATCCCCTACCTGGGCCTATTCTGGTATATACAGTGGGGAAAAGTTTCCCACCCGTCAAAGAATGGAGAGGTCTGTCATTTTTATCATAGGTATACTTCAACTGTGACAAACAATAAAAAAAAAACAGGAAATTCACATTGTATGATATTTAAATGATTAATTTTTATTTTAATGCAGGAAATACGTATTTGATACAAGAGAAAAACAGAATTTGGTAAAGAAACCTTTGTCTCCGATTACAGAGCTCAAATGTTCCCTGTAGTTCTTGTAGTTTGCACACACTGCAGCAGGAATTTTGATCCACTCCTCAATACAGATTTTCTCCAGATCTTTCAACTTTTGGGAATGTCGCTGGGCAAAATTGATTTTCAGCTGCCTCCAAAGATTTTCTGTTGGGTTTAGGCCTGGTGACTTGCTAGGCCACTCCAGGACCTTGAAATGCTTGTTACGGAGCCACTCCTTAATTGCCCTAGCTGTGTGTTTTGGGTCACTATCATGCTGGAAGACCTAGTCACTACCTGTCTTTAATGGTCTTACTGAGGGAAGGAGGCTGCTGGTCAAAATCGCGCGTTACATCACCCTATACATCTTCTCTTCAGTACGGTCCAGTCGTCCTGTACCCTTTGCAGAAAAGCATCCCGAAAGTATGATGTTTCCACCCCCAAGCTTCAAGGTGTGATTGTACTCATTCGTGTTATGGAGTTAATACCAAAAGGTTCTATTTTGATCTTTGACCATATGACCTTCTGCCATGCCTCATCCGGATCACATCATTTGCAAACTTAAAACGGGACTGGACATGTGCTGGTGTGAGCAGGGGGATCTTGCGTGGCCTGCAGGATTTTAATCCATGAAGGCATAGCGTGTTAACAGTAATCTTTGAGACTGTAGTCCCAGCTCTCTTCAGATCATTGACCATGTCCTACTGGGTAGTTCTGGGCTGATTCCGAATCCTGACATTTCTCAGAATCATCCTTACCTTACTAGGCGAGATCTTCCATGGAGCCCCAGACCAAGTAAGATTGTCAGTGATGTTGTGTTTCTTCTATTTTCTAATAATTGTGCCAACAGTTGTTTCCTTCTCACCAAGATGCTTTACTTTTGTCCTGTAGCCAATTTCAGACTTTTGTAGGTCAACGTTTTTGTCACTGGTGTCCTTAAAAAGCTGTTTGATCTTGGCCATGGTGGAGAGGTTGGAGTGTGATTGATTGAGTGTGTGGACAGGTGTCTTCTGTATTGGTAAAGCATTCAACCAGCTGCAATTAATACAGGTAATGAGTGCAGAGTAGGAGGGCTTCTTAAACAAAAAAATAACAGGTCTGTGAGAGCCAGAATTCTTGCTGGTTGATAGGTGATCAAATACTGATTTCATGCAATAAAATACAAATTAATTTTTTAAAATGATATAAATTGATTTTCTGGATTTTTTTTTAATTCTGTCTGTCACAGTTGAATTGTACCTACAATATAAATTACAGACCTCTCTATTCTTTGTAGGTGGGGAAACTTGCAAAATCGGCACTGTATCATATATTTATTTTTCACACTGTCCCTTATCCTGGTATATATGATCCCCATCCTGGTACATATGACCCCCATCCTGGTAAAATCATGTGGTCAAAAATTGTTGGTATTCCTCGTTGAACGAAAGAAAAACCCACAAGGTTCACAAAATTTACATGAATCTGACAAAATTAATGATAAATAAAAAATCTATGAAAATGAACAAATGAAAGTCAGAAATTGCTTTTCAACCATGCTTCCACAGAATATAAAAAAAATTAAAACTAAATAAATAAAATAAAACTGAAATAAGCCTGGACAGAAATGTTGATACCTCTGAAAATAATGGGACAAAAGAGACATGTTAAATCAATGTGTGTCCACTAATTAGCATCACAGGTGTCTACAATCTTGTAATCAGTGTGTGGGCCTGTATATAGGGCTACAGATACTCACTGTGCTGTTTGGTGACATGGTGCGTACCCCACTCAACATGAACCAGAAAAGGCAAAGGAAAGAGTTGTCTCAGGAGATTAGAAAGAAAATTATAGACCAGTGTAACGCCCTGGAGAACCAGGTAGAGGTCAGATAGGCCCCTGCACAACACCAATCCCACCAAGGCTTAAATCAGCCGACCTGAAACCCTAGTCACCCCCCCTCAGGGTAGGACAGACACACCAGTGGGCGGGACAAGGCAGTTGGGACACGCCCACTTAGGAGTCTAGAGAACCCAGGGTGGGAAAACAGTGAGTTGAGTTCAAGTTTAAGTTGGGAGTGGAGGTGAAAGCTGACAGGCGCCAGGGTCGGTGCATTGGCTAGGTGGCAGATGGTAGCCAGAGTCTGCAGGAGACGGGAAGATGGCTGCCGGAGATCCAAGGTGGACCGAGACAGGGTTGTAGCCCGCTGGTACCGACACCGGAGAACCGACCCGGAAACCGTGAGGACAGAGGGGGTACTTGGACCCTGAAGCCAGGACCGACACAGACGGCCTAGTTAATTAACCAATTGAGGGCAGGATTTTAGGTCCTGTCCCAACCTAAGTCCCGAAAAGTAGACAACCACCCACCGAGAGGGAAAGGGCCACCGCCAGGGCCCATAGATCCCAAGGGTCAGTGTCAGACGGGCACGGCTCCCAACCAAAGGACTGGGAGCAGACTCCCGCATTTCAGACCAGGAAGTCCTACTTACAACACACCGAGTGCAGAGGAGAGAGACTTTGACTACCCACCCGGGTGTGGGATCAGATACACCCGTATGTGGCAGCCGGTCACCATCACCTTGGTTTACCACAGGACTTGTGTGCTTTATTCGACCGTGAGTAATATCCCCGGCCTGGTCGGGTGCACCGGCACCTGCAATCACCATCCTCAGCATAGAGACACAGGGCCCCGGGACATTATCCCCACCCACGGAGGGGTTAACATCTAGCTGCCTGCCCAACGTCCCCGGGAGCCCCGCAACAGCAGCGATGGTGCTACATCTCACCACACACCATGGGTGGCATCACAGACATTTTACAACCAATCCCGTATAAATACGTCCCCTTTTATTCGGAGTGTCCTCGCTACCCCCGGGTCCTGAGAACCCCTCGAGGCGTACCGTTGATCCGGATCCAAGCAGCGCTGGCTGCTGGCACGGGGGCGGCACACAAGCATGTTAAAGGTAAAGGTTATAAAACCATCTCAAAGCAGCTTGATGTTCCTATGATACAGTTGAACATATTATTCAGAAATTTAAGATCCATGGGACTGTAGCCAACCTCCCTCGACGTGGCCGCAGGAGCAAAATTGATGACAAATCAAAGAGACGGATAATACAAATGGTAACAAAAGCACCCAGAAAACCTTCTAAAGAGTTTAAAGGTGAACTTCAAGGTCAAGGAATATCAGTGTCAGATTGCACCATCCGTCGTTGTTTGAGCCAAACTGGACTTCATGGGAGATGACCAAGGAGGACACCATTATTGAAAAAAACCCAAAAAAAGACTGGAATTTGCCAAACTACATGTTGACAAGCCACAAAGCTTCTGGCAGAATGTCCTATGGACAGATGAGATAGAAATTGAACTTTTTGACAAGGCACATCAGTTCTATGTTCACAGATGGAAAAATGAAGCATATCAAGAAAATAACACTGTCCCTACTGTGAAAGGAAGAGGCTCTGTTATGTTCTGAAGCTGTTTTGCTACATATGGCACAGGGTGTCTTGAATCTGTGCAGTGTACAATGAAATCTCAAGACTATCAAGGGATTCTAGAGAGAAATGTGCTGCCCAGTGTCAGAATGCTTGGTGTTAGTCGCAGGTCATGGGTCTTGCAACAGGATAATGACCCAAAACACACAGCTAAAACACCCAAGAATGGCTAAGAGGAAATCATTGGACTATTTTGAAGTGGCCTTCTATGAGCCCTGACCTAAATCCTATTGAGCATCTTTGGAAAGAGCTGAAACATGCCTTCTGGAAACGGCAACCTTCAAATACGAGACAACTGGAGCAGTTTGCTCTTGAGGAGTGGGCCAAAATATCTGTCGAGAGGTGCAGAAGTCTCATTGACAGTTACAGGAATCGTTTGATTGCAGTGACTTCCTCAAAAGGTTGTGCAACAAAATATTAAGTTAGGGGTACCATCATCTCTGTCCAGGCCTATTTCATGAGTTTTATGTTTTTAAAAATTATGTGGAAAGCATGGTTGAAAAGCAATGTCTGACTTTCATTTGTTCATTTTCATACTTTTTTTCATTCATTATTACTTTTGTCAGATTAAAGTTATTTCTGTGACCATTGGGGTTTTTTATTTCATTAAGCGAGGGGTACCAACAATTTTGACCACGTGTATATATGTCCCTCATCCTATTAAACTGTATGTATTCCCATCATGCTGTACATATAAAAAAAAATAAATGATACTCACCATCCTTCTGCTTCCTTGGTGCATGGTGTTCTCTTCTGATGCCAGCAAGTGACTTCAACGTGTTAGTGATGCAGCACATGACATTATTTCCATGCGCCCCTGGTTACACGCATAAATCAGTTACCAGAATATTCACTGCTCCTCACACCCGGAATTATGAGCGTGGGGAATAGTTAATGTTAATAGTGGACACGCATCCATAATCTCGTGTGTGGGGAGCAGTCATTATTCATAGTGAACACACGTGATCGCCCAGCTACTGCCCAGGAAGGCAGTAGCACACTGGGGAAATTAGATCACGCCCCCACAATAGCATCAGTAAAGTCTGCTCTCCTCACTGTAGTATGACGAAGCACAGCAGACCTGGGTGTGATTAACAAACAGCTTTCAGCTTTTACTTCCAGTCTAGTATGGAGGGAGGAGCAAAAGTGCAGAACAGGAAACTTATTAGTACAATCACATCTAGTAGCTTTCTTCTCAAATTCAAATGAGCTTTATTGGCAGGACCAAATGTACATAGCACTACCCTAGCTTTAGCAATGCAATCAACTCTGCAGTACTGCCCCTCTCTGTACTCAAACCCGGACCTTCTCGATTTGTGTAATGAATACAATGGAAGTTAATGGGAAACTCAAGCATTTTTCCGGCAGACCCTGTTAAAGAGCTGGTGCATCCGGAAAAGTGCATGGGCAAGATGCCTGGACACATTTCTGACTCCCAGGTCACTGCTGAGAAGTACATAAATAAATAAAGAGTGGGGTTCCACCCCTTTTTTCATAACCAGGCATGGTAAAGAAGACCTGTCTGCTTTATCTTGGCTGGTTATCAAAAATAGAGGAGACTCCACTCTGTTTTTTGAAATTATTTATTTGTATATACTTTAAAAAATGGCATGCAATCCCCCCCATTTTATATATCCAGCCAAGGTAAAGCAGACACTTGCAGGCTGATATTGTCAGGTTGGGAAGGGCCATGGTTATTTCGCACTTTCCAGCCTAAACATAGCTGCCTACAGCTACCCCAGAATTGGCCTATCACATTAGAGGCACCAAGTATGGTGCTTCGCCCCAGCTCTACGCGATTACCCTGGTGTATTGGCAATCAGGATAATATTTTTGTGAGTTGATGTCAGCTGTCAATTGTCAGCTGATATCAAGCCAGATTGTTAGTAATGGAGAGGCATCTATAAGACACCCTTATTACTAATCCAGTAAGTGCAAAGTTAAAAGAAACATACAAACAGGAAAATATAATTTATTTGAATATAGACTCCCCCACAGTATCCCTCATTCACCAATTTATTATAAAAAAACAATAAACCCATGACGATCCAATGTAATCCATTGTGTAGACCTGAATCCCATAGAAAACCTATGGGATCAGCTGAGTCGCCATATAGAGACTTGTAACTCTGTACCCCAGAATTTCAATGACCTGAGGGCCACCCTTCAATAACAGTTTGATGCCATGCCTCAACAGACGATAAGTCGACTTGTGAACAGAATGAAATGTTGTTGCCAAGTTGTAATTGATGCTCAGGGCCACATGACAAGTTATTGGGACATTGACATTTTTGGCGGGTATATACTCATCTGCTGTTGACTTTTGTTTCTATAAATTGTTTGAAATGAGGAAATTATAAAATATTACTGTAGCATTAACTTTTTACGTTTTACATAAATTTCGCCTGAAAGCCAAATATCCCTAACTTTTTTTGAGTAGTATTGTCACAAGGCGTTTTGCAAAAACTTTTCAAACTGTCATGGCAGCATTGGACTCTGTTCAGATTGCAGATTCTGACACTCCACTCGATGGTTTCTCTGCTGTCTGGCATCAACACTGGCAGACTCAGGCATCGACCTGCTGTGCTGATTCATAGGCAGGCTAGCAGGATTTAATCTCTGCTAGTCTGCTGGCTCCTTCAATCTTATGTTGTGTGGAGACCTATCACATCTGCTCACTTCCTATTTATGTTGCTGGAATCCTTCTAGCCATGCCAGCTATAGTTAATTCTATATTGGTATGTGAGGTGTGGTGTCCCAGACTCAGGGCGGCATTACACAGGATGATATATTGTGTGATCGCATGAGCAATCGCACCCGCCCCCGTAGTTTGTGCATCACGGGCAATTCATTGCCCGTGTCGCACAAAGTCGTTAAACACCCGTCACACATACTTACCTCCCTAACGACGTCGCTGTGGGCGGCGAACATCCTCTTCCTGAAGGGGGAGGGACATTCGACATCACAGCAACGTCACACAGTGGCCGCCCAATAGAAGCGGAGGGGCGGAATTGAGCGGGACGTAACATCCCGCCCACCTCCTTCCTTCCGCATTGCCGGCGGGACGCAGGTAAGCTGTGTTCGTCGTTCCCAGGGTGTCACACGGAGCGATGTGTGCTGCCTCAGGAATGACAAACAACCGGCGCGCAGAAGGAGGAACGACTTTATGAAAATGAACGACGTGTCAATGAGCAACGATAAGGTGAGTATTTTTGCTCGTTCACCGTCGTTCGTAGCTGTCACACGCTACGATATCTCTAACGATGCCAGATGTTCGTCACGGAATCCGTGACCCCAACGACATATCGCCCGATATATCGTAGCGTGTGACGCCGCCCTCACTGGTTAAAGTTGTGCATTAGTTGTGCCTATTGCTTGGAGCTTTGTAGAGTTTACCCCTGTTGTTTTTTACTTCCGCTCTTGTTTTTCCTCCTGAATCTGTTATTGTTGTTACCTTTGTGTGTGTGTGTATTGTGTAACAGAGTTTTGGTTTTTCCCTTGTCTGTCTTTATCTGTGTTTTCAACATACTCCTGGCCATCCCTGCCTGTGGAGGTGGAATCAGATCAGGACTGGTCAGGAACAGGGCCAGTAAGGAGACTCAGGCCTCTCCACCATCAGGAGTATGCCTGAGATTAGAGATAGCGCAGGGTCCCCTAGCTTGAGGGGCTAGTATATATATATAAATATATATCAGTTTTTGGAACATGTTTTTGAGTGTACATCATTTATTTTTGCATGTCTGCTGTTTGTGCACAGTTTAATTTAGCAAGTATAGTCTACCCTTTCCATGCGAAATCTGAAAACATCCTCAATTGCAGTATGGTTGTCATGTTTTTTCCTTTTTGCATCTGCCACCCACATTGTTTTATCCATTAAAGAGAAACATTTAAATTTCTTGGCACAGACTGCAGAAGTCTGGCGCTGAAAAAAACACACCATTTACCTTATTCATTATTAAATATAGCAATGATGTCTTCTTCGCAAGGACTGTATATAGATATGAAATCAAATCTCTGAGGTCATTTAACAAATGAAAAGCATGGGACCACACACCGCTTATCCTTTTTTTATTACGTGCCCAAATTTTACAGGCTACTCTTGTAGTAACATGTAAGAAAGTAGTGTGGCTTGCAGGATGTCTCGTAATCTTGTAGCACCAGGTCAGATATAGCAGATTAGTACAGAAACATAGTGTGTACACAAGTGGGAGAACTAGGAAGCTTTTTGTTATGACGTGTATTATACACTAGACTTGTGCGTTATATAATAGTTTGTGCAAAACGTGCACCTGTACGCTGCCACCGACAGGCACACATGTGCGGTTTTTAAATGCAAGCACGGACGCACTAAGAACCTAACAGGTTTTTAGGAGCGACAATTACTGAGAAGTCTGACACTATCTGGACTGTTTTAGACTGTGTTCACCAGCCCCAGATTTGATGAAGGCTGGTATACGGTAACCACTAGGAATGGCTATATACCCTGCCTGCCTGCCTGCCTGTATACTGCTACAATAGTCCTGACAAGGACTCTTCTGGTCACTAGCCTGTTTTCCGACCTGGCTATACCCTGCCTGTATACAGCAACAATAGTCCTGAGAAGGACTCTGCTACTGTACTCCGACCTGGCTATACCCTGCCTGCCTGTATACAACTACAATAGTCCTGAGAAGGACTTCTGGTCACACTGTTTGCAGCCCTGCTACGGAAATAGCTATAAAGGGCCGCAAACCTTTCCCTGAAGCAGCAACACTCTCCCTGCACTGACTGTCTGGATAGTTGTGAGCAGAGCACAGCGCGCCCGCCGGTATAAAGGCTCGGTCACGCTGTGCAGGCCGGCCAATCACTGCAATTCCACAACTAACAGGGCTGTGGCATTGCAGTGGTCTGCCAGCCAATCCCTGCATGAGGGCTGGCTCTCAAAAGAGCGCCAACATGCAGGGATGAAGACCACGAGTACAGCACGAGTATCGCGAGATTACTCGGTCCCCGCCGAGTAGCCCGAGTACAGTGATACTCGTGCGAGTACCGAGTAGTAACAAGCATACTCGCTCATCACTACAGAGGTGCACACCATTTTTGGTATCCGGATGTTTATAAGTTTACAGTTAAAAAGAATGGTTATGTGAAAGAAAATAAAGCTTTGGCAGACCCTGTCCATTAAAAGTTAACATGCCTTGTGTTATTCAAACACTGTATTATGAGGAGGAAGGCACCTTGTGACAGTTAGGGGCTGGATGTTATGGTCTCTGCAGCCTAAATTTGACTGAATGCATTGGTAGAGACAGTTTTGGACAATAGTCAAATGTATATAGGAGCCCTACCTAAACATCTGATTGTATTGCAGTTAAGGAACCAGCTAATCCATATTTGAACTGCCAATCCTTTTTTTCTCCATGGTACAAGCCACCACATGTCTACATACATACATGTCTGCCAGCCAAACAATTGGCCTAAGGCCAGAGATAAGCCACCCCCTTAGAGTTCGAGTTTGGTTCGTAGAATGGAGGCTCCGTTCGGCGAACATTCGACGAACCCCTCGAACCCCATTGAAAACAATGGCAGGCAAACACAAACACATAAAAACACATTATACATGTACACATACAGTTAATAAACATTGCCATAACACTTACAGGTCCCCGCGACGCTTCCTGCACTCTGTCTCCCACTGCTTTTCCTTCCGATGATCGCTGCGTCCTCCCGGTAACCAGCACTGATGATAGGACCTTCCGTGACATCAAAATAGCATGTGACCAGTCACGTGTGTATTATCTCATTGGCTACAGACTGGTTACATGGCTAGACGTCATGCTAGGTCCTGTCAGTGCATCTCTCCGGTACGCGGTGCTCATTTGTGCATCTTCGTGTAGCGGCGAGATGCTCTGGCACATGGTCGGCTTCCTCGTTCCTGCATGTGGGTGCTCTTTACAGAGTCAGCTAACATGCAAGGACTGAATAGGATAACTGAAGTGAGCACTAATATATATATATATATGAGTGCAAGCCAAAAATACATACTATATATAAGAATAAGGCTGCACATCAAACTTAGATAATGGTATAATGCCTCAAGCATATGGAAAAATATTGGAATATACAATGAAAAATGCTACTTGCTAATTTGAACATGTGAATAATGAATTGCATACCTGCCATGAATATTAGGAAAAAGGAGATATTTAGCAATCGCATTGATCAATGTAACTGAGCCCCAAGGCCTCGTCAAGGCATATCTCTATATTGGGGTCCCTAGCTCTATGACCCTAACTGTGTGTCATCTCATTGCAATTAAAAACTGCTATGGGTGGAGAGGGGTAACTAAGGACTTTCTTATATAGGAGATGGAAAAAACATGGCCGAAAGGGGCGGAGCTGTGTTCACATTCAGAAAAAAACTACATATAACTGAATAGGATAACTGAAGTGAGCACTAATATATATATATATGAGTGCAAGCCAAAAATACATACTATATATAAGAATAAGGCTGCACATCAAACTTAGATAATGGTATAATGCCTCAAGCATATGGAAAAATATTGGAATATACAATGAAAAATGCTACTTGCTAATTTGAACATGTGAATAATGAATTGCATACCTGCCATGAATATTAGGAAAAAGGAGATATTTAGCAATCGCATTGATCAATGTAACTGAGCCCCAAGGCCTCGTCAAGGCATATCTCTATATTGGGGTCCCTAGCTCTATGACCCTAACTGTGTGTCATCTCATTGCAATTAAAAACTGCTATGGGTGGAGAGGGGTAACTAAGGACTTTCTTATATAGGAGATGGAAAAAACATGGCCGAAAGGGGCGGAGCTGTGTTCACATTCAGAAAAAAACTACATATAACTGAATAGGATAACTGAAGTGAGCACTAATATATATATATGAGTGCAAGCCAAAAATACATACTATATATAAGAATAAGGCTGCACATCAAACTTAGATAATGGTATAATGCCTCAAGCATATGGAAAAATATTGGAATATACAATGAAAAATGCTACTTGCTAATTTGAACATGTGAATAATGAATTGCATACCTGCCATGAATATTAGGAAAAAGGAGATATTTAGCAATCGCATTGATCAATGTAACTGAGCCCCAAGGCCTCGTCAAGGCATATCTCTATATTGGGGTCCCTAGCTCTATGACCCTAACTGTGTGTCATCTCATTGCAATTAAAAACTGCTATGGGTGGAGAGGGGTAACTAAGGACTTTCTTATATAGGAGATGGAAAAAACATGGCCGAAAGGGGCGGAGCTGTGTTCACATTCAGAAAAAAACTACATATAACTGAATAGGATAACTGAAGTGAGCACTAATATATATATATATGAGTGCAAGCCAAAAATACATACTATATATAAGAATAAGGCTGCACATCAAACTTAGATAATGGTATAATGCCTCAAGCATATGGAAAAATATTGGAATATACAATGAAAAATGCTACTTGCTAATTTGAACATGTGAATAATGAATTGCATACCTGCCATGAATATTAGGAAAAAGGAGATATTTAGCAATCGCATTGATCAATGTAACTGAGCCCCAAGGCCTCATCAAGGCATATCTCTATATTGGGGTCCCTAGCTCTATGACCCTAACTGTGTGTCATCTCATTGCAATTAAAAACTGCTATGGGTGGAGAGGGGTAACTAAGGACTTTCTTATATAGGAGATGGAAAAAACATGGCCGAAAGGGGCGGAGCTGTGTTCACATTCAGAAAAAAACTACATATAACTGAATAGGATAACTGAAGTGAGCACTAATATATATATATATGAGTGCAAGCCAAAAATACATACTATATATAAGAATAAGGCTGCACATCAAACTTAGATAATGGTATAATGCCTCAAGCATATGGAAAAATATTGGAATATACAATGAAAAATGCTACTTGCTAATTTGAACATGTGAATAATGAATTGCATACCTGCCATGAATATTAGGAAAAAGGAGATATTTAGCAATCGCATTGATCAATGTAACTGAGCCCCAAGGCCTCGTCAAGGCATATCTCTATATTGGGGTCCCTAGCTCTATGACCCTAACTGTGTGTCATCTCATTGCAATTAAAAACTGCTATGGGTGGAGAGGGGTAACTAAGGACTTTCTTATATAGGAGATGGAAAAAACATGGCCGAAAGGGGCGGAGCTGTGTTCACATTCAGAAAAAAACTACATATAACTGAATAGGATAACTGAAGTGAGCACTAATATATATATATATGAGTGCAAGCCAAAAATACATACTATATATAAGAATAAGGCTGCACATCAAACTTAGATAATGGTATAATGCCTCAAGCATATGGAAAAATATTGGAATATACAATGAAAAATGCTACTTGCTAATTTGAACATGTGAATAATGAATTGCATACCTGCCATGAATATTAGGAAAAAGGAGATATTTAGCAATCGCATTGATCAATGTAACTGAGCCCCAAGGCCTCGTCAAGGCATATCTCTATATTGGGGTCCCTAGCTCTATGACCCTAACTGTGTGTCATCTCATTGCAATTAAAAACTGCTATGGGTGGAGAGGGGTAACTAAGGACTTTCTTATATAGGAGATGGAAAAAACATGGCCGAAAGGGGCGGAGCTGTGTTCACATTCAGAAAAAATTTTTTTTCTGAATGTGAACACAGCTCCGCCCCTTTCGGCCATGTTTTTTCCATCTCCTATATAAGAAAGTCCTTAGTTACCCCTCTCCACCCATAGCAGTTTTTAATTGCAATGAGATGACACACAGTTAGGGTCATAGAGCTAGGGACCCCAATATAGAGATATGCCTTGACGAGGCCTTGGGGCTCAGTTACATTGATCAATGCGATTGCTAAATATCTCCTTTTTCCTAATATTCATGGCAGGTATGCAATTCATTATTCACATGTTCAAATTAGCAAGTAGCATTTTTCATTGTATATTCCAATATTTTTCCATATGCTTGAGGCATTATACCATTATCTAAGTTTGATGTGCAGCCTTATTCTTATATATAACATGCAAGGACTGGCTGCCACAGCTGGTGAATTGTGGCACCGAAAATCACGTGATCAGAGAACCGTTGCTATAGTAACCGCCTGTCAGATTACTTTAGCAACGGTGGCAGCGGTGACGTCACCGCTTACAGCCCGCAGCCTCTGCTCACTCTCACTGAGTGATTAGACTGCACGGGGAGCAGCAGCGTCTTCCTCCCATGCAGTGCTGTCTGATGTAGCAGAGCTGCATGGGTTAAAGGAGAAAGAATACAGAAGACCAGGATCGTGGAGGGATGAGAGGGAGTAATAAACATGGAGTCTCTAAGTGTGTCTGTGTATTTATTTCTATTAAAGTATTTTTTCTCTGTGTAGTGTCTTTTTTTTTAACCCTTTATTGGAGATTCTTAATAGCCGGGTCAAACTTTCCTGACATTAAGAATCTCTGGCTTAACCCATTATTATCCAGCAAGCCACCCGGCTTCAGGGCTGCTGGAAGAGTTGGATACAGCACCAGAAGATGGCGCTTCTATGAAAGCGCCATTTTCTGGGACGGCTGCGGACTGCAATTCACAGCAGAGGGGCCCAGAAAGCTCAGGCCAACCTGTTCTGCAGATTCCAATCCCCAGCTGCCTAGTTGTACCTGGCCGGACACAAAAATGGGGCGAAGCCCATGTTGATTTTTTTTTAATTATTTCAAGAAATTCATGAAATAATTAAAAAAAGGGCTTCCCTATTTTTTTAGTTCCCAGCCGGGTAGAAATAGGCAGCTGGGGGTTGGGGGCAGCCATACCCTCCTGCTGTACCTGGCTAGCATACAAAAATATGGCGAAGCCCGCATCATTTTTTGGGGGGGGGGCAAAAAACTCCTGCATACAGTCCTGGATGGAGCATGCTGAGCCTTGTAGTTCTGCAGCTGCTGTCGGCTCTCCTGCATACACTAGTGATTTGAGCATGCTAAGCCTTGTATTTCTGCAGCTGCTGTCTGCTCTCCTCCATACAGACAGACAGCAGACAGCAGCTGCAGAACTACAAGGCTCAGCATACTCCATCCAGGACTGTATGCAGGAGTTTTTTGTCCCCCCAAAGAATTACGTGGGCTTTGCCATGTTTTTGTATGCTAGCCAGGTACAGCAGGCAGCTACAGGCTGCCCCCAACCCCCAGCTGCCTATTCGTACCCGGCTGGGAACCAAAAATATAGGGAAGCCCTTTTTTTTAATTTATTCATGAATTTCATGAAATAATTTAAAAACAAAATGACATGGGCTTCGCCCTATTTTTGTGTTCAGCCAGGTACAACTAGGCAGCTGGGGATTGGAATCCGCAGCACAGGGTGCCCAGGCTTTCTGGGCACCCCTGCTGCGAATTGCAGTCCGCAGCCGCCCCAGAAAATTGCGCTTTCATAGAAGCGCCATCTTATGGCGCTGTATCCAACTCTTCAGCTGCCCTGGTGACGGGTGGCTCACTGGGTAATAATGGGGTTAGGACTAGCTGTATATTATCAACTGGCCCTAAGCCCGAAATTCATGGTGTCACGCCAATATTAGACATGGCCACCATGAATTTCTAGTACAGATAAAAAAAACACACACAGAAAAATATTTTTATTAGAAATAAAACACAACACAATTAGTGACTCCATCTTTATTGAAATAAAGAACCCCCCCTCCGCAGTAATCCTGGGTCAAGGGTCCCGCGCCGTCCAATCCGGATCCAATATCATCTGATCGGTTTGCTGGAAGGCAAAGCAATCAGATGATGTGTCAGGTTCAAGGGCCTGAATCGCATGACACAGCTGCTGATTGTATAAACGGCTTTTATACAATCAGCTGATGCATCAGCGCAAGAAAAACAAACAAACTACACACTTCTGTGCAGACTCCTGTCCGACAGCAGCAGCTGATAGTTTAGCCGGCTGGGCGGTAAAAAGCCGGCCTCACCACGCGACTTATAGTGTCAGCTGATTCCGTCATGTGACTGCATCAGCTGATCATCGCCAGGTCTGAGAGAGAGAAAAGAAAGAGAAAAGAGAGAGAAAAGAAAGAGAAAAGAGAGAGAAAAGAGAAGAGAGAGGGAGAAAGAGAGAGAGAAGAGGAGAGAAGAGAGAGGAGAGGGAAGAGAGTGGGAGAGAGAGAGAAGAGAGAGAAGAGAGAGAAAGAGAGAGAAAGAGAGAGAGAGAAAGAGAAAGAGAGAGAGAACGAGAGAGAGAGAGAACAAAAGAGAGAAAGAGAGAGAAGAGAGAGAAGAGAGAGAGAGGAGAAAAGAGAGAGAAGAGAGAGAAGAGAGAGGAGAGAGAAAGAGAGAAAAATAGGGAAAAAAAGAGAGAAAAAGAGAGAAAAGGAGAGAGAAAAAGAGAGAAAGAGAGAGAAAGAAAGAGAAAGAGAGAGAGAAAGAGAGAGAAAGAGAGAAAGAGACATAGAGAAAACAAGAGAGAGAGAACAAGAGAGAGAGAACAAGAGTGAGAAAGAGAGAATAGAGAGTAGAGAAGAGAGAGATGAGAGAATAAGAGAATAAGATAGAGAAAGAGAGAGAAAGAGAGAGAAAGAGAGAGAGAGAACAAGAGAGAGAAGAGAGAACAGGAGAGAAAAAGAGAGAGAAAAGAGAGAAGAGAGAAGAGAGAGAGAAGAGTGAGAGAAGAGAGAGAGGAGAGAGAGAGAAAAAGAGAGAAAAAGAGAAAGACAGAGAGAAAGAGAGAGAAAGAGAGAAATAGAGAAAGAAAGAAAGAGAGAAAGAGAGAGAGAGGGAGAACAAGAGAGAGAGAGAGAACAAGAGAGAGAGAACAAGAGAGAGAAAGAGAGAGAAGAGAGAGAGGAGAGAACAGAGAGAAGCAAGAGAGAAGGGAGAGAGAAGAGAGAGAGAAGAGAGAGAGGAGAGAAAGAAAGAGAGAGAAAGAGAGAAAGAATGAGAAAGATTGAGAAAGAGAGAGAGGAGAGAGAGAGAAAAAGAGAAAGACAGAGAGAAAGAGAGAAAGAGAGAAACAGAGAAAGAAAGAAAGAGAGAAAGAGAGAGAGAGAGGGAGAACAAGAGAGAGAGAGAACAAGAGAGAGAGAACAAGAGAGAGAAAGAGAGAGAAGAGAGAGAGGAGAGAACAGAGAGAAGAAAGAGAGAAGGGAGAGAGAAGAGAGAGAGAAGAGAGAGAGGAGAGAAAGAAAGAGAGAGAAAGAGAGAAAGAATGAGAAAGATTGAGAAAGAGAGAGAGAGAAAGAGAGAGAGAACAAGAGAGAAAAATAGACAGAAGAGAGAGAGGAGAGAGCGAGGAGAGAGAGAGGAGAGAGCAATGCAGACTCATTCCGTGAACTGCTCCGATTTTAGAGGTGTGGTCCACAGCTCACAGCTGATGTCCGGCTCCTCCCCTCAGTGCATAATTAAATTAAATTATAA
Organism: Anomaloglossus baeobatrachus; assembly: GCF_048569485.1. Taxonomy (NCBI): domain Eukaryota; kingdom Metazoa; phylum Chordata; class Amphibia; order Anura; family Aromobatidae; genus Anomaloglossus; species Anomaloglossus baeobatrachus. The sequence continues at coordinate 217,914,776 of NC_134353.1, forward strand.
TTAAATAATAATTATAATTTAAAAAAAATTAAATTCTTTACCGGGTCTTGAACTCGTGAACTAATACTCCCAAGGCCGCTGCTCTAACCATTGAGCCACTGCCTCTAATGAGAAACATAGGAAGATTTGGTTATCTTGACCTCTGCATTCAGAGTGAAGTCTCCGGTGACAGTGCGGCTCACTTCAGGTGCTGCGTGGAAAGGACACAGAGTGCTCGTGTTCTACGGGGCTTCCTGTCATCTTTATGTAGCAGAGCTGACAGTGTCGTGTGGATTACTTCAGACCTGGATTGTTGTTTGGGGATTAATAAAAGGTAAATGAGGGTTTTCTTTGTCTTTTATTCCAAATAAAGGATTTTTCGCTGTGTGTTTCTTTACTTTCACTTACAGTTTAATCATGGAAGGTGTCTCGGGGAGACGCCTGCCATGATTAACCCCGTTATTACCTCGATTGCCACCGCACCAGGGCAATTCGGGATGAGCTGGGTAAAGTCCCGGGACTGTCGCATCTAATGGATGCGGCAATTCCGGGAAGCTGCCCGCTGATATTGTTAGGGTGGTGGGCTCCCCATAACGTGACGTTCCCCATCCTGACAATACCAGCCTCAAGCTGTGTGGCTTTATCCTGGCTGGTATCAAAATTGGGGGAAACCGCAGGTTTTTTTTTTAAATTATTTATTTATTTATTTATTTTACTGCATGATATAGACCCGCCCACAAGCAGCTGTGATTGGTTGCAGTGAGACAGCTGTCACTCATTGTGGGGGCGTGTCTGACTGTAACCAATCATGGGCACCGATGGGTGGGGAAGGCACAGAATACCTGATTGAATAATGAAGCGGCAGCCATTTTCAAAAGAGGAAAAGCCGCCGGAGATTTGTGACAGCTGTGCAGCCTTGCGCCCGTGATCGATGAGTAGGAAAGAGAGAGAGATTGTGCTGGGGACGCAGGACGCATGCAGATACGCAACGTGTGCACATACTTACTGTGAAAAGCCACGCTTTTGGTGATCGAACCGTTCTCGAACGTAACTCGAACTGCCGAACTTTAAGCAAATCGTTCGAGTTCGTCGAACGACTCGAACACCCCCCAAAATCACTCAAACATGAAATTGGCGAACCGTTCGACTCGAACATCGTTCAACTCTAGTTAAGGCCTGTGGATTTGCAAACTATTGACAACACAGTGTTAAACTGGTGGTCCATCTTAATGAGTGTATTAGAATCGCGTACATAGTAGTATGATGCCGAAGGCACTGTTTTCTCTCATGGAGGGAAAATATCTAAAGCGGAATACCTAACTCTGTATATCTTTGTACAACTCGTGGGGCACATGAAGGTACAATATATGTAAATAGCTTGTATCTTATTTCGACATCTGTTTTCCATTTTAGGCCAGAGAGGTATCACATTGTAAAACAAACATTTACTCACAATTGCCAGCACTGATAAGAGGTATCTTGTGACAGCCAGTCTTAAAATCCCTAGTTTAGGACTATTACTGACAACCTAAGGGTTGAGCAACAAGATAATTTCTCATTTTGACCACACACATACTTGACCATTGTGAATGACATCCAGGTGAACACCACTGGCATCATGCCCATTCTCTATTCCGCTTCTCATTTCTCTCATTGATAATCATCATGCTGGTTATGTAATATGCCTAAATACAGAAGTAGTAAAATGCTCATTCAGGAAATAGAAATGGAGCATACTCGGGGAAAATTAGAAAGTTTAGCAATTTAGATAGTATTTATGGACAGTCTATCAGACATAACTTTTACCTTTTCATTTACAATGTTTTTGTATATGCTTTGGTTTTACCAAATTATATTGTGTAATTCAGTTACTACACAGTGGTCTACAAAAATAAACCTGTTTCCCTTGTGTGGTTTGTACAGAATGATGACTATTGGGCCTCATTCATCAAAACTGTATGCAGTAAAACAAATGTTACTCATAGCAACCAATCAGAGCTCAGCTTTCATTTTTACCAGAGAATTAGTTCAATGCTTCTTTTCCTGCTAGTTAGTCCAATCTTTGGCAAGGCCTGTAGTATTGTGTGAGTTTGTGTCAAACATGTCGTATTTGATTCAACAAAGAATTCAGATAATGTAGGTGTTATGAATGAGCCCTACCACTCATAGGGAGGAATAAAACAGGAGAGATGTAATACCTGTAATCAACAGGCCCTAGTGAGACTAGGAGAAGCCGTAAATCTGACCCTGATGTATCCCTGCCTCATTATAGAGGTTGGCGCCCTAAGATTACTAAATGGCACCACACTCAATGTTGGCTTACCCTGAGTGACTTTAAGGGTAACCAATCACCAGGATTTTTGTATATAAGCTAAAGCCAGTGCTATACTGGCTCTATCAGGCTGATTCTATACATACCTGTAGTGGTCAGCTCGGATGTTTAGGTTTTGAAATCCAAGAAAGGAAAGTTTATATAATTAGCTGCTTGTTGAATGACAGCAGCTGAGGATCAGATAATAGCTGGGGGGATTCATAGTTATCCCCTCCCCGTTAGAATTAGCATAAGTATTATACAATTGATTTAGCTTTTCACTACATGGACCTGTGGTGAGGTCATACCCATGTGACCAGAAGGGGTGGGGCTTCAGCCAACAAAGCTGGATACCAGGTCACATGGGTATGACCTCACACAGGTCCTGGTAGTGAAAAGTTAAATCAAATGTATAATACTTATGCTAATTCTAACATAGGGAGGGGATAACTATGCACACCCCCCAGCTGTTATCTGATCCTCAGCTGCTGTCACTCAAGTAGCTGCTGATTTTATAAACTTTACATTCTTGAATTTCAAAACCTAAACATCCAAACTGACCCCTAAAGGTATGTATAGAATCAGCCTGAACGTGCCAGTATAGCATTGGCTTTAGGTTATATATTAAAATCCTTGTTATTGGTCCCCTTTAACTTCACCCTTAATTATAAACAAAGAGATAAACTAAACAACAAACACCATAAATTAAGTGCACACATGCAGAGGGTGACATACAGGCTTAAGAAGGTGTTAACACAGTCATACAGGGAAGATAAAGGATACTCAAAAGACTTATGGAATACATGGAACCCCCCCAAATCCCAAAAATGTAAAAGAAAGGGAAGAACACTGGAAAGGGAAACAGACACACAAACCACAGGGAAAAGCCATAGTGATTAGTCAGCAAGATGATCCTTAACCCTCCGTCATATACAATAGGCCTGACAGGCACATCTCTTTTACTTTCAATTCTCCTTCCTCACCAGATTGTGAGGAAATCCCCTCCCTCCAGGTAGTCTCCTGTCTCTAGCAGCTCTGTGAAACCTCATACCACAGTTGGATTGCAGAGCTTCAGGAGGACAGATATAACTGCGCTAATCTCTCAGGCTCATTGTATGTGAACACATCACACTCAATAAGGTTGGTATTTTATGTTTTTATTCATCACATGCTCTGCAAGTGTAATTTTTCTGAGGAAACTTCAGGATCTAATTCTGATTGAATATGTGTTTAATAGTACTTAAGGTACCTTAAAATTAAGTTTGTTTCCATAAATTTTCTTTGTAGAGTTTTTTGACAGAGTTGAACTGGGGACTATTTGGCGGGAGTTTTGAAATGTTTGTATTTCAGAGTTATTAGTTTTATGTTAAGTAAATGGGTTTTTTTTGCACCTGATTATGTGTAGTCTCTTTTATTACATCCCTATGAAGGTCACTGATCACTTTTAGAGCACTGAAATTGCAAACATTAGATATTATAGGTATTTTTCTAGCCTGCGCCTGACAGTCACATTGTATGTGAACTCGTTAGAACCGATATTGTATATGACGGAGGGTTAACTGAAGAGCTGGGACTCCAAATATCCATCTATTCAGGGAATATAGCAAGAAATGAATGCATGTGCATGATGATTATAAACAGCCCTTCCCAAGATATGATAGGGTAAATGAAACAAGGAAATGAACACACCTGAATAGAAATAAAAAGAAAAGCAAAGGAAAGACAAAAAGACTATCAGCATTAGGACAGAAACAAAAATGTTTGTGGTCCAACAGATGGGAAACCAAACCACCCACACAACCAAAGGTCAACAGATAAAGCCCCACTGTAGAGCCATGACAGTAGGTCTATGTAAATCCAAGCTCATTCACAGAAACACAAGAGTATTTAATAAGTATATTATCAGACTTTATGATGTGGGACTTTTTATGTGAGGTTACAGGAAAGGTAGGGTGTATGAAACCTGTGTGTGTGCAATGTTTAGGCATCCTCTATGTCTAGCGGAATGAATGTTTACTCATAATCTTGTTTTCTTCAGGCAAAATGGTCCAAGAATGAGATTTAGGTGATTCTGAAAAAAAACATTCTTAAAAGTCTATTAGATGGATGCCACCCTCTTCAAATTGCTAGGTTACTGGGGTGTGATCACAGAACCATCAAACGTTTTGGTGGAAATAGTCAGCAGGGTCATAAAAATGTGTTGCAAAAAAGACGTACGTTAACTGCCAAAGATGTCAGAAGAATCAAACTTGAAGCAACTAGGAATCTATTATCCTCTATTACTGTCATATTCCAAAACTGCAACCTCCATGGAGTGCTCAGAAGTAATGATGAGGAAATCCATGGATAATTGAGGTTCGCCGAACCAGCACGGGAAAAATAAAAAAATTGGGTCCAGTGAGCAAACTTGATGCAAAACTTGACCCTGAAGAACAAACCCTCTACAAGCCGATGGGAACGAGACATACGGTGCTGTAAGATGGCCGTTGTAAGCACTAGGGGGCTGCAAATGGAAATTAAATGGTAGTAAGAGCAGGATAGTTATACATACCGTGTTTCCCTGTGTTTCCCAGAGGATCACACTGCAGTCAGACTATCTTCCGGGCTTGCTAACTGAGATTCATCAATATTCACAGCTTCCTGCCTACCCTCTGTTCCAGTGTCTGGTGATTGGTTGTAGACATATACACGCCCCCACCATGTGTCCGCATCTGTGATTGGTTGCAGTCAGTTTGCTGTATAGTAGTGTGAAACTAAGTAAACAATTTTTAAAAAATAACGTAGCCTCCTGCCATATTTTGATAGCCAGGGAGGGTAAAACAACAGCTGCTGGCTGCTGCCCCCACCTTTGAGCTTTATTATGGCTGGATATCAAAATAGTGGGGAAAAAAAGACTTGTGGTCCACCTCAGTTTTGATATCCAGCAAGACAGGATGGGAGGAGCCATAGTTATTGGCACCCTCCAGCCTTAAAATACCAGCTCACAGCTGCCCAAAATTGTCACACCAATTAGATGCGATAATGCTGGAGCTTTACCAGGCTCAACCTTATTATCCTGGTGTGGTTGCAATCGGCGTAATATAAGGGGTTAATGACAGCTGAGATTTGTCAAAAAATGACAGCTGCCATCAGTCCCTAGATTAGTAATGGGAGGTGTCTATGAGACTCTTCCATTACTAATACTGTACTGTAAGTGAAAAGAAATAAAACACACACTCTAAAAATTATTTATTTGAAATAAATTACTCACGCTCTCTTTCACCCCATAATTAACCCCCAAAACACCCTTGCAGATCCGACGTAATCCATACAAAGTCATACAATGATACCAGCTGTGCTACATACAGAAATCGCAGCATGTGGTCACATTAAAAAATGTGACCGCCCACTGCGACTTCAGGCAGACATTGACTGAGCTGTAGCTGTAATGTCACTCAGTTTACCTGTTGTCAAAGCTGGAGGTTCTCACAGTCCTCCACAAGTGACCACATGTAAACTCACCTCAGGTGACCTCATTGATCTCAGTAACCTCACCTCAGGTGAATGCATTGAGTTTAGTGAGACCCACATCTCCTAGCAGAAAACCACATTTCTTTTGGCTAAGAGATGCAGATTTGGTGCTAGAATTTATACACCAAATTTCTGCACCAAATCTGCATCTTCTGGCAAAACCCCCCAAATTTTTACCATTTGGATTCGCTCATCCACATTCAAAAGTACAAGGTGTTCAGTGCTTAGAGACATGGCTAAGGTAAGGCAGGCTGAAATCGGACCACCACTGAATAAAATAGAAGTTGATTCATCATGACTGGGCCAAGAAATATCTGAAGACAGATTTTTCAAAGGTTACATGCGTTGATGAGATGAGAGGGACTCCTGACTGACCAGATGGTTGGGCCCATGCTTGGATCAGTAACGGGCATAGACTTGCACTTTCACTCAGATACTAGCAAGGTGGAGGTGGAGTACTGCTAAGAGCTCATAGTATTAGATGAGCTGGTTGGACTTTTTTGGGATGAACTTAAAATCAACTCCCAAACTTACTTCCATTTTTTAGAACACACTTTCTTCAAGTAGTGGTAGGGAAAAAAGTCTGTATCTTTCAAGAATACCATGTTTTTTATGTAGTTCAAAAGGCAATTACCAGTCTTGCGGCGCTCCTGCTACCAATGGGGGTACATATTGGATGATTTTTGGTCATATGACTGGACCAATATACAAATAAGTAAAGAGATATTTTATTTGTACATTAAAACATGGTTAATTACACAACGCGTTTCGGCTCGGATGTTTTATCCTTCAGCCTTCTTCAGGTACAATTGTGAGAAAAAAGATGTTTTTTATGTAGGACAATTGCATGCATCAAAGTACTACATTGCTTGTCTAGACAACAAAGGCTTTAATCATGAAACAAGGTCCCTTTTCTGCTGACCTAAACCTATTGAGATCTAGTACATATCTCTAAATAGTGCCTGAAGTGTTATAGTTAGTGCTACCAAAAAGTCGATAATCAGCAGAATAAGAAACAAACAGACTTCATATATGGAAGGCATAGGATTAGTATTAACCCCTTTACCACCTAGTCTGTTTTCACCTTCATGACCAGGCCAATTTTTTCAATTCTGACCAGTGTCAATTTGATAAGTTATACTCTGGAATGATTCAACAAATCTCAGTGATTGTGAGAATGTTTTTTCATGACATATTGTTCTTTATGACAGTAGTAAATTTAGGATAATATTTTTTGCCTTTATTTGGGAAAATATTGGAAATTTGGAGAAAATGTTGAAAATTTCACAATTTTCTGAATTTTTATTTTTATGCCCTTAAACCAGAGCAATATGTCACAAAAATTTTTACTAGCTTACATTTTCCACATGTCTACTTTACATCAGCACATTTTTTTTTAAACATTCTTTTTTTTTTGTTACGCAGTTAGAAGGGTTCAAATTTTATCAGCAATTTTTAATTTTTCCAACAAATTATATAAAACCATTTTTTTAGGGACCTTATCACATTTGAAGTGAATTTGAGAAAGCTAGGTGACAGAAAATACCAAAAAGTGACACCATTCTATTCTAAAAACAGCAACCCTCAAACTGCTCAAAACCTCATTCAAGAAGTTTAATAAAAATAATGAGGTGCTTCAGAAGAACTAAAGCAATGTGTAAGGAAAAGAATTAACTTTTACTTTATTTCCCCAAAAATGTTAGCTTAGCCCTACATTTTGCATTTTTACAAGGATAACAAGAGAAAATGCACCTTACAATTTGCTGTGCAATTTCTCCTGAGTACACTAATACCCAATGTGTGGTGGAAATCTACTGTTTGGGCTCAGAAGGGAATGATTGCTCTTTGAATTTTAGAGAGCAAAACCTTCTGGAATAGCCAGCAGACGACATGCCACATTTAGAAACCCCCTGTGGTGCTCCCACACAAATTACCCCACTTTGGAAACTAGATCCCTTCGGCCGCCTTCACACTTGCGATTAACTTGCACGAGTGCAATGCGAAAAATTCTCGCATAGTACTCGGACCCATGTTAATCAATGAGGCAGCTCCCATCTGCTATTTTTTTCTCAGTCCAAATCGAACGCAGAAAAAAATCGCAGCATGCTGCGTTTTGGGGAGTTTCTCGCGCGAGTCTTTCCAATGCAACTCTATGGGAGCGGGTAAATAAACGGATGGCACACGGATGGCACACACACCATCCTAGTGACATCCGTTTTTCTAAATACATTTATCGCATGTTTCAGAAAACACTGGAAATGAGTGAGGTCTGACAATGTCGGTCAATCTATATCTCTGTCAGTCGGACTCTCCCTCTCGGTCTCTATTCTCTCTCTGTCGGTCGGTCTGTCGGTCGGTCTCTCTCTCTGTCTCTCTCTCTGTCTCTATCTCTCTCTCTGTCCATGTCGGTCTGTCCCTCTCCCCCCCTCTCTCATACTCACTGATCCACGATCACGGGCACAGCTCTGCACGGCGTTCACACTGTGGCGTCTTCTCCTCTTTTGAAAAAGCAGGCCACTCATTATTCCATCACGTATTCTCTGCTTTCCCCGCCCACCGGCACCTATGATTGGTTGCAGTCAGACACGCCCCCATGATGAGTGACAGCTGTCTCACTGCAACCAATAACAGCTGCCGGTGGGAGTGTCTATATCATGCAGTAAAATAAATAAATAAATAATTTTAAATAAACGACGTGCGGTCCCCCCCAATTTTGATACCAGCTAGGGTAAAGCCATATGGCTGGAGGCTGGTATTGTCAGGATGGGGAGCCCCATGTTATGGGGAGCCCCCCACCCTAAAAATATCAGCCTGCAGCCGCCCGGAATTACCGCATCCATTAGATGCAACAGTCCTGGGACTGTACCCGGCTCATCCTGAATTGCCCTGGTGTGGTGGCAATCGAGGTAATAAGGAGTTAATGGCAGCAGTCCATAGCTGCCACTAAGTCCTAGGTTAATCATGGCAGGCATCTCCCCAAGATACCTTCCATGATTAACCTGTTAGTTAAAGAAAATAAACACACACATCCAAAAAATCCTTTATTTGTAATAAATGACAAAAAACAACAACCTCTTTCACCATTTTATTAAAGTTCCAAATACCCCTCCAGGTCTGATGTAATCCACAGAGGTCCCACGACGCTTTCAGCTCTGCTACATCGGAAGCTGACAGAGAGCGGCCACACACCATGAACGCTCTCTGTGAGCTCCCCGCAGCAACTGAAGTGAGTCACGCTATCAGCGATGACATCACTCAGGTTACCCGTGGCCACAGATTTCAGATGGAGGACTTCTGCTGTGGCTGAGGTAACCTCAGTGACGGCACCGCTGATAGCGCCGATCACTTAAGTCACTTAGGGGATTTGCGGTCACCAGTGAGACCTTCACCGGTGGTCGAAAATCAGGCCATGACACACAGACAGAGCCGCGGGATGACAATGAAGTCGGGTGAAGTTCATCCGACTTCATTCTGATCGTGCGGCTCTGTCTGTGTCTGCTGTCAGCGGCCATGTAGCAGAGCTGAAAGGCAGATGATATAGCTGCTGAGAATAAAAACGGATCACATACGGATCACACACGGATTGCACATGGACTACAATCAATTGAAAAGTCACAGAAGCGCATTCCTGTTGCATTGCACACTGATCAACACTTGAACAGAGCTCATGCTACTTTCTAGCATGAGACTCAGTCCGATTTAACGCGCACAAGTGTGATTCCAGCCTTAGGCCAGAGTCACACTTGCTAGTAACTCGCGCAAGTCTCGCATCGCATCACCCGGCACGGCCACACATTCTCCTGACAGGAGCGGATCGGTTGCATGTATCTCTATGCAGCTGAGATGCTCCCCTCCAGAGTGTGCGGCCGTGCCGGGTGATGCGATGCGAGACTCGCGCGAGTTACTAGCAAGTGTGACTACGGCCTTAAGGAATTTTTCTCTAGATGTTTGGTGAGCATCTTGATTCCCTAGGTGCTTCACTGAATTTTATAACGTTGAGCCGTGAAAATAAGAGAACACATTTTTACTGCAAAAATGGAGCTTTAACCCCAAATATTTCATTCTCACATGGGTAACTAGAGATAATGAACAATACAATTTGCTGTGCAATTTCTTTGTCACAACCTCATTTGTGGTCAAAAAACACTTTTGAGGCACAGTGCAAAGTGAAGACGGGAAGGAGTGCCATATTTGAGTTCAGATTTAGTTGGAATGGTTTGCGGGTGTCATGTCACATTAGTAAAGCACCTGAGGTGCTTAAACAGTGGATCTCCCCCACAAGTAACTCCATTTTGGAAACTAGATCTGTGCCGCCCCTGTGCCAGCAGCCGGCGCTCCTCGGATCTGGGCCTTCAGGGGTGGTGGCTCGAGGGTTTCCGGAGGGCCTCACGGACACGCTGAATAAATGGGGGGGACGTATATGTACGGGCTCGGCCGTATTAAGTTTGTGACGCCACCCACGGTGTGTGGTGAGGTGAGACACCACCGCTGCTGTTACGGGGCACCCGGGGGAGATGTTGTGCAGCAAGTTGTTAACCCCTCTGTGGGCAGGGATGGTGGCCCCGGGACCCGGTTGCTGTGTGCAGGGGATGGCAACTGCAGGGGCTGCTGGTGTACTCACAGTTAGTAAAACACACAAGTCTCTGGTAAACCAAGGTGATGGTGGCCGGTGCCGCGGCCGGTTACGTTCTGGTCTCTATCCTTTTCCTGCACTGCTGTATGTAAGATGGACTTTCCTAGTGTGAAACTCAGGAGTCTGCCCCCGACTGGATGTGGCCTAAGGAGCCGTGCCCGCAGACGCTGGCCCATGGGATCTATGGGCCCTGGCGTTGACCTCTTATCCCTAATCGGTGCGCTGTTGTCTTCTATGAGGGACTTTGGGTGGGACAGGACCTCTAGTCCTGGCCTCAATCGGTTAATTAACCAGCTCCAGTTGGTTCTGGTCCTGGCTTCAGGGTCCGAGTACGCCCCGTTGTGCTACGGTTTCCGGGTCGGTTCGCCATGTTGGTACCGGCGGGCTAGAACCCTGTCCCGGTCCACCTCGGTTCCACCGAGCCGTCTTCCCGTCTCCTCCTGATGGAGACCACCGTCTGCCTCCTAGCCAGTGGCACCAGGGCTGCTACCCTGGTACCGTTTAACTTGTACTTCACTGCTGGAGCTACCCCTAGCTCCAGCCCACACTCCTCTCCAAACTGAACTTCAGACTAAACTGACTGTTTTTCCCACCCCAGGCTGTCTAGACCCCTGGTTGGGCGTGTCCCAACCACCTGGTCACGCCCACTGGTGTGTCTATCTTTCCCTAAGGGGGGTAACTAGGGTTTTCTGGTTGGCAGTGTGTTTCCTAATGAGGGAAGGTGTTATGCAGGGGCCTAACTGTGACTACCTGGTTTTGTCAGGGCATCACAGATCCCTCAAGGAATTTATCTAGATGTTTGGTGAGCACTTTGACCCCTAGGTGCTTCACTGAATTGTATAACGTTGAGCCATGAAAATGAAAAAAAATACATTTTTAACCACAAAAATGTTGCTTTAACCTAAAACTTTTCAAATTCACTAGAGAAACAAGAAAACATGGACCATACAATTCATTGTGCAATTTATCCTGAGTATGGCAATACCCATATGTGGTCAAAAACTACTATTGAGCCACAGTACAAAGTGCAAAACGGAAGGAGCGTTATATTTTAGCTCAGATTTAGTTGGAATGGTTTGTGGGTGCCATGTCACATTGACAGAGCCCCTGAGTTGCCAGAACAACAGAATCCCCCACAGGTAACCCCAGTTTATGAGCTTCACCCCTAAATGAATTAATTCAGGGGTGCATTGAGCATATTGACACTACAGGTGTGTCACAAAATTTTATACTATTGGGCGGTGAACAAAAAATAATTATATATTTTTACCACTAAAATGTTGTTTTAACCCCAGATTTCTAATTTTCACAAGGGAAATGGGTAAAAAAGGCCCCATAATGTGTTTCACATTTTCTCCTGAACGTGGCAATACCCCACAGGGACAGTACAGTACTGTTTGGTTGCACTGCAAGGCTTGGAAATGAAGGAGCACCATTTATTTTTGGATCACAGATTTTCCTAGAACAGTTTACGGACTCCATTTGTAGATCCCCTAAGTGCCACAACAGAAATAGAATCCCCTTAAGGACCAAATTTTAGGAATTAGACCCCTCTGGGAGCTAATGTACAGGTGCAGTGATGATTTGTTCTCTGGAAAACACCCATGGTGTCAAATGCAGTAAATGTTGCAAAATTAAAAATTGCAAATAAGCTGTCGTGCCCAGTACATTGTGCCCAGCTTGTACGTCTAGATACCTTCACCCTGTAAATTAAGTGGACTCTCTTAACTACAACAATGCCAAACATGTGGATGCTAACTGTGGTTTAAGCACATTGTGGGCCTCAGAAGGGAGGTGGGCATTTGGATTTGGGAGCACAGACTTCCCTGGATCTCTTTTTTTATGGAGGGTAGCCATAGTGTTTTTCCAGAGACTTTGTACTACCAGTAACATGGAATCCCCCTATATTTCCATTAACAGATGATAGACCTGAGTGGGGTCTTGTGTTTTTGTTTATTGAGTTGAATGCTATTTGGTGGTGATTTTGGATCAATTCACATTTATTCTGTGCTCTATGTTGAGCACTTACATCAGGGTCTCCATCTTAATCTCCGAAATATGTGATTCTGGTGAAACCCTTGACAGATCCATTTACTATAATAATGCTACAGAAGTACTCCAGATTCTGTTTGGCCTCTGTTTAGAGGTGTCTGTCTTTTCAAAGGTGAACAAAACTGGTTATAATCGCAGTTTTGTTCACGCCTAAAAAGAAGCATAAAAAGATGGACACTGCAGCACCACAGGCCAGACTGGAGCTCAAAGTGACTGCTTCATTGAAGTGAATTTTTTCTTGGGAGTTTTGAGTAAATCAGATTTTTCAGAAATTTACACATAATCCCCGGTGTAAGCTGCCAGCGTAGAGTGCATGGTAAATATGAGCAGCCTCTTACTGCGATCCTTAGAAGCAGAATAAACAAATCAACAGCAGTTGAAGAATTGGATTTATTTATTTATTTTTTTACACCATTTATCCTACGGTATAAGTGATTATGTGGCTTTATTCCTCTGGTTAGTATGATTACAGTGATATCGGATTTATAATTGTTTTTAGGTTTGGCTATTATCCCACTGAAAATGCCTTTTTTTATAACATTTTTGTTTTTTTGCCTCACTGAATTTTGAAAGCTAGAATTGTTTGCTTTTCTGCTGACAGAGTCATCTGTAGGCTTGTTTTTTGCTGTATGATTTGGAATTTTTATTGGTACAATTTTGGGCTACATAATATTTTTTGATCACTCTCTATTCCACTTTTTGTGAGGCACAATGAAAAACAAACAGCAACAGATTTTTTTTATGCCATTCCCCTCGTTATAAAAATGATATGACAGCTTTATTCTTCGAGTCAGTATGAATACAGCAATACCAATTTCTATAGTTTTTCTTATGTTTTGACAGTTTTACATCATAAAAACTATTTTATAGAAAAAAATTGTTTTTCCATTGCTGTATTCTGAGCTATAGCGTTATTAGTTTTTTTGCTGATGGAGCTGTGTGGCAGCTTGCTTCTTGCAGGGCAAGATGGATGTTTTCAGTGGTACCATATTTATTTATATATGACTTTTTCATCGTGTTTTATTCCAATTTTATTTGTCAGCTCTATGATGAAAATACAGTGGAACCTCGCTTAACGAGTAACCCAGTTAGCGAGTATTTCACCTAACGAGCAAAGCTTGCTGTAAATTTGTAACTCGATTTACGAGCAAGCTTTGCTGTGTGAGCAAAATACTCACTGCACACACTTCCGGTTCCGTACATCCACCGCGCTCTAACCCACTCTTGCAGTCCACACAAACACACACAAACACGCACGCACGCACACACACATATTATCCTCACCTTACCTTCTGTTCCCTCGCCAGCCTCCTGGAACTTACATGTATCGGGTAACCATCGCGACCGATACAGGACCTTCCGCTCCCAGCACGCTGACATCAAAGGCAGGAGACATTTGCCTCTGATTGGCCAGTGCGATGCCTTTGAGTAGCGGCTGACAAGGGAAGGTCCTACCTTGTCGCGATGCTTGCTGATACACATGCTGTACCTGCGGACTACAAGACCCAGGAGGCCAGCGATGGAACGGAAGGTACACGTTATGCTCACCTTACCTTCCGTTCCATCACCCGCCTCATGGTTCTTGTAGTTCGCTGCTGCAGGATGTGCATCTGTGGCGCACCCGCGACAGCCGACGGGTTACTCGGATCCGGATCCACAGTGGCTCGAGGGGTCTCCGGACTCGAGGCGGGGTCGCGCGCCCGCTCAAAATGAAAAAAGGGGGGAATATTTGCAAAGGGGGCTGAAAAACAAAGTTCGTGATGCCACCTACGGGTCGTGATAATGTGGGATACCATCGCTGCCGCATTTGGAGGAGCGCCCGGGAGCGATGGGATGGCAGCTTGTGATATTAACCCCTCCGTGAGCAGGGGGAAGGTATCCCGGGGCTCGGTAGTGGAAGGATGGGAACTCAACGGGAGGAAAGGGGCACAACATGCTCACACAGTCCAGGAATTCTGACACTGACAACGGGTAATCCAAAGTCCTGAATGCCCAGCAGATGTTGTTGGAGCACACTGGGTCCGTGCCCTTTTGGCGTTGCTGGTTGGTTTGAAGCCTTGTCCCTTGGCACTGTGTTTACTCTTTGTGGATCCCTTTTGCCTGAAACTACTTGGGTCCCGCTCACCCGTAATGGAGTGAGCTTGCTCTCAGGGTTCACGCTTGGGATTTTCTGGACGGTTTTGGGAAGTCCTATCCCCCTCATTGCGCTAGTACCCCAATTTTGGAGCAGGTGGAGAACGGCTCGTGAAGACTCCATTCTCGTTGGGTAAATTACTGGGCGGCGTGAAGCTACTTCCCAGCCTAGGGTCAGCGTACCCCGTCGTGCCCTGGCCCCTGCCCGGTTGTAGCACAAGGCCGCCGTACTGCCCTCCATGGCAGTACCGTATCCCTTGCCACTACCCCCTGCGACTGGGGTTCCAGCTCCTTCCAGGTCAGGCCAACGTCCGAAAACCTGGCATGGGTACAGGAGCCCAGCTCCGCAGTGTGACCTTGCACTGTCACTGCTGCACTCAACTATCCTACTGACTGACACTTCTGGCCCTCCTTCTACCATCCCTCCATCTGGGCGGCCCTATTCCCCTCAGGCTGCCCAATGGGTGTCTGGTGAGTGTTCCTCAGGATTTGTGTATACCTGTTCTTAGCAACACCAAAGGGACAGGACCCATAACCAAGAAGGAGCAGGTACCATGCAGAAGGGCAGATTGCACAGTACCCTTGTGATGACCTGATAGGCCAGGGCGTCACACATCCGGTAACCATCGGCAATGAGGGAGGAACTTCCCCTGTCAGGTGCTACTCAAAGGCAGCGCGCTGGCCAATCAGCTGGCAAGTGGCTCCTGCCTTTGACGTCCGCGCGCTGGGAACCGAAGGTCCCGCATCGGTCGCCTTGGTTACCCGATACACAGCCCGTAACGGCGAACTACAAGATCCAGCAGGCCGGCGATGGAACGGAAGGTAAGGTGAGCATAATATGTTTGTGTGCATGCTTGTGTGTTTGTGCGTGTTTGTACATGTTTGTGTGTGTTTGTGTGTGTTTGTGCGTGTTTGTACGTGTTTGTGTGTCTTTGTGCGTGTTTGTACATGTTTGTGTGTGTTTGTGTGTGTTTGAACGTGTGTGGAATGGCACAATAGGGGACCAGGATAGGAGATTTAACAAGTTGTGGAACGAATTGTTTGCATTGCAATGATTTCCTATGGAAAATCTTACTTTGCTGAACGAGTAACTTAGTTAACAATCACACTCCCAGAACGGATTGTTCTCGTTAATCAAGGTTCCACTGTATATAGTTTTTGCTATTGTGACTAGGACAAGTGATGCTATACATATTTAGTTACTCAATTCCTCCCCAAGTGGTAAGCATGCAGGAGGCAAAGGAGGCGAAGTGTAACTAGCATTTGGTACTACTACTGCCGGGATGGTTGCTGCCAGCAGTACTGGTGGTACCATGTTTTTAGTTGGGGTATGAATTTTTTTTTGTCTCAGCCACAATGTATATTGTCAGTGTGCCAAAATAGTCCAGCCCTGTTAAATGTATCGATTTAGTGTAATAATTTGCACATTTTTTCCTACAGCAGATTAATTCCTCCTGCCTAAAAAGGCATGACAGCAAATGCCAGGAAGTAAATAACACAGTATAAATACGCTGAAACAGTCCTCAGAATAGTTGTGAAATGTAAAATTGACATTTCAGAAAATTAAAAAAGGTATGCAAAAAGTAGAACTAGTTTATAATTTTTCCAGTCTATTTTCTTTAACATTATTATCCCCTCCGGAAAGGAAAAAACAACCAAGAATACTACATTGGTTGGTATTTACACGCATGGAAGGAAACTTGTAGCAGCAGACAGCAGTATTGTTATGGCAAGCATGCTTGTTAAATTGGACTAATAAAACAGTTATGCAAAAAATTATTATTTTTTTTAATGGCTCTTTTTATATATATAAATACTTTAGCCCTTAACATAACATCTGTAACACTAAAACCTATGTTGTATCTGTACAGACATGTAAAGTAAATTTTTGCAACAGGCCAGCCAGCACTGTTGTTGTAGTGCATACGACTTACGGTAAATTGGACCAGTAAACAGTTATGCAAAAGCTTTACCTTTTTGTATTTTATTATTATTATTATTATTATTATTATTTGTATTACCCTCCTCTTGACCCAAAGTGCAACGTAAGTAACGCTAAAATCTCACACTTGTAAGTAGGCACATATAGCATGCAGTATGGGCTGTATGGTTATAAACATAGACTATTAAATAAGTGTTCAAAAATTAAAATGTGTCAGTTTTTAAATGAATTAAAAAACTCAACATAACCAGAACCTTTACCAAAAAGAGTAGAGCAGGAAAAGCTGTCGGTTCAAATCCCAAAAGTGAGCATCTGCAACAGGTTGTTGTATTCAGATGGCATGTATACAGATCTAATACTAGACTTATACACCTGTGCCTTGTGAAAGTATTCGGCCCCCTTGAATTTTTCAACCTTTTCCCACATTTCAGGCTTCAAACATAAAGATAAAAATTTTAATGTTATGGTGAAGAATCAACAACAAGTGGGACACATTTGTGAAGTTGAACAAAATTTATTGCTTATTTTAAACTTTTGTAGAAAAGAATAAACTGAAAATTGGGGCGTGCAATATTATTCATCCCCTTCAATTTCAGTGCAGCAAAATCTCTCCAGAAGTTCATTGAGGATCTCTGAATGATCCAATGTTGTCTTAAATGACTGATGATGATAAATATAATCCACCTGTGTGTAATCAAGTCTCTGTATAAATGCACCTGCTCTGTGATAGTCTCGGGGTTCTGTTTAAAGCTCAGGGAGCATCATGAAGACCAAGGAACACAACAGGCAGATCCATGATACTTTTGTGGAGAAGTTTAAAGCTGGATTTGGTTACAAAAAGATTTCCACAACTTTAAACATCCCAAGAAGCACTGTGCAAGTGATCATATTGAAATGGAAGGAGCATCATACCACTGCAAATCTACCAAGATCCAGCCATCCATCCAAACTTTCATCTCAAACAAGGATAAGACTGATCAGAGATGCAGCCAAGAGGCCCATGATTACTCTGGATGAACTTCAGAGATCTACAGCTGAGGTGGGAGAGTCTGTCTATAGGGCAACAATCAGTTGTACACTTCCCAAATCTGGCCTTTATGGAAGAGTGGCAAGAAGAAAGCCATTTTTCAAAGATATCCATAAAAAGTGTTGTTTAAATTTTGCCTCAAGCCACCTGGGAGACACACCAAACATGCGGAAGAAGGTGCTCTGGTCA
Source organism: Anomaloglossus baeobatrachus (assembly GCF_048569485.1). Taxonomy (NCBI): domain Eukaryota; kingdom Metazoa; phylum Chordata; class Amphibia; order Anura; family Aromobatidae; genus Anomaloglossus; species Anomaloglossus baeobatrachus. The sequence goes on from NC_134353.1 coordinate 217,932,552, forward strand.
GATGAAATCAAAATCGAACTTTTTGGGCACAATGCCAAATGGTATGTTTGGTTTAAAAGCAACACAGCTCATCACCCTGAACACACCATCCCCACTGTCAAACATGGTGGTGGCAGCATCATGGTTTGGGCCTGCTTTTCTTCAGCAGGGACAGGGAAGATGGTTAAAATTGATGAGAAAATGGATAGAGCCCATATACAGGACCATTCTTGAAGTATACCTATTGGAGTCTGCAAAAGACCTGAGACTGGGACGGAGATTTGTCTTTCAACAAGACAATGATCCAAAACATAAAGCACAATTTACAACAGAATGGTTCACAAATAAATGTATCCAGGTATTAGAATGGCCAACTCAAACTCCAGACCTGAATCCAATCGAAAATCTGTGGAAAGAGCTGAAAACTGCTGTTCACAAACGCTCTCCATCCAACCTCACTCAGCTCGAGCTGTTTGCAAAGAAAGAATGGGCAAACTGATAGACACATACCCCAAGCGACCTGCAACTGTAATCACAGCAAGAGGTGGCGCTACAAAGTATTAACTTAAAGGGGCAGAATAACATTGCACGCCCTAATTTTCAGTTTATTATTTTTTATAAAAGTTTAAAATAAGCAATAAATATTGTTCAACTTCACAATTGTGTCCCCACTTGTTGTTGATTCTTCACCATAAAATTTATATTTATATTTTTATCTTTATGTTTGAAGCCTGAAATGTGGGGAAAGGTTGAAAAATTCAAAGGGGCCCAATACTTTTGCAAGGCACTGTATATATATATATATATATATATGTATATATATATATATATATATATATATATATATTATTTATTTTTTTACACCTTACACACTTGGTGAGATAGACACTTGCATTACAGCTTCTGGAAGGTGGAGATTTTTCTTTTGTCTTGCTTGATTCAAAAGCAAGGAAGCATACTTGATTTCATGAATTGTCTTTAGTAGCAAAATTAGACACAGGGATATTAAAATCCCCTTGTTTTTTTGCAGTATTTGAAGAATAAAAAATACAAATAAGAGTATTTGAAGAATACAAAATACAATAAAATAAATGTTCTTATTGAGGTGCAGTATATCACAGATCAATCAAATCACAGTCACACAGACTCTTCAGGTTCATCACCTTTTGCATTTGCATCTTTGCATTATTATTCACAGACTGAGACCACTACTCCCATTTTCAGAGCTGCAGTAGTACTCAACAATCAATATCCATTTGTGTAAATAGCTGTGTGCTATGAACTCATTTTCCTAGGCTAGAAAATACAAAAATACTGCTACTTGGATGGCCCTCATCTTTAGTAGTGGCTGTACTCGTAATAGTCCCCCGTTTGACTACATTAGACTATGTGAAGTAATAGAACAGTAGTATCTGTATACAGTAGCCGAAGACCTGTGTACCATTACAAATACTTCCATATCTCCTGTCACATTGCTGTCAGCTCTCACCATTCACCTACACTGACTGCTATGAGATGAGATCTGGAAGGGTTTACAATGATAGATACAGTTGGGGAAAATAAGTACTTAATACACTGCCGAGTTTGCAAGTTTTTCCACCTACAAAGAATGGAGAGGTCTGTAATGTTTATCGTAGGTACACTTCAACTGTGACAGACAAAATCTCCAAAAAATCCTGAAAATCACATTGTATGATTTTTAAATAATGAATTTGCATTTTATTGCATGAAATAAATATTTGATACAGTAGAAAAACAGAACTTAATATTTGGTACAGAAACCTTTGTTTGTAATTATAGAGGTCAGATGTTTCCTGTATTTTTTGACCAAAGTTTGCACACCCTGCAGCAGGGATTTTGGCCTGCTCCTCCATGCATACAGTACTTTGGGGATGTCACTGGGCAACATTGAGTTTCAGCTCCCTCCTTCTATTGGGTTCAGGTCTGAAGACTAGCTAGACCACTCAAGGACATTGAAATGCGTCTTACAGAGCCACTCCTTAGTTACCCTGGCAGTGTGTTTTGAGTAATTGTCTTGCTAGAAGACCCGGTCACAAAACATTTTCAATGCTCTTACTGAGGAATACATACATCCTCCCTTCAATATGGTGCAGTTGTCTTTTTTTGCAGAAAAGCAACTCCCAAAGTATGATGTTTCAACCCCCATGCTTCACTGTTGGGATAGTGGGATGATGTTCATGGGGTTGTACTCATCTTTTTTCTTCCACCAAACACGGCAAGTTGCGTTGATAACAAAAGTTCTATTTTGATCTCATCTGACCACATGACCTTGTCCCATACCTCCTCTGGATCATACAGATGGTTATTGGCAAACTTCAAATTGTTCTGGGCATGTGCTGGCATGAAAAGGGGGCATTGTGTGCCCTGCAGGATTTTGATCCATGATGATGTAGTGTTTTACTAATGGTAATCTTTGAGACTGTGGTCCTAGCTCTCTTCAGATCACTGACAAGGTCCTTCCATGTAGTTCTGGGCTGATTCCTGAACTTTCTCAGAATCATCCTTATCCCATAAGGCGAGATCTTACATGGAGCCCCAGACTGAGTAAGATTGACAGTCATCGTTTGTTTCTTCCATTTTCTAGTAATTGCGCCAAGTGTTGCTGCCTTTTCACCAAGGTGCTTGCCTATTGTCCTATAGCCCTTCCCAAACGTGTGCAGGTGTTTTTTATACAGGTAATGAGTTCAAACAGGTGCAATTAATACAGGTAATGAGTGCAGAGTAGGAGGGCTTGTTAAAGAAAAAATAACAGGTCTGTGAGAGCCAGAATTCTTGCTGGTTGGTAGGTGATCAAATACTCTTTTCATGCAATAAAATGCAAATGAATTATTTAAAAATTATACAATGTGATTTTCTAAATATTTTGGGAGGATTCACATGATTGTGACTGCACTTGCACTTTAATGAGGTTTTGGGTGGAAGGTATATATTTAGTGGCAGACTAGGGTGTAATAGAGATAGCCACTGAGGAAAGGGGGTGCCGTACAAAGTAGGGTGATATTACCTCTGTTGTTAGGCAGGGAGAAGTGCAGGGCAAGGCCCAAGTCCTGACTAACATTGCTGGATTACCTATGCCCTGACCCATACGGGTCACTTTTTGGTACCCCTGCTGGTTTCTACCCTAAAAGTTACCCTGGGGTAGATTATACACTCTACTTTGTATTGATTGCCTGGTATGTTTGCATGGGATTTTATATATCTAATTAATAAAAGTTTACTGTTTTTAGACTTTTTTTGTTTTTTTTTGTGAAAATCCTCTATTTTACTTCTACTTTACTCTAATCAGCTCTGTCCTCACCTCTTGTACCATCACCCATTCCCTGTAGACTGTGAGCCCTCGCGGGCAGGGTCCTCTCTCCTCCTATACCAGTCTGTCTTGTACTGTTAATGATTGTTGTACGTATACCCTCTTTCACTTGTAAAGCGCCATGGAATAAATGGCGCTATAATAATAATAAATAATAATAATATTTTCCTTAAATACTATTGGTGTATTCCTGCGCATGCCGCACAAGTCCTCAGTAATGCGCTTAGGGCACACATACGTACGCCTGGCCTGCTCTTAAAGGGCCAGCACACTATTTCTCAGAATTGCCTGTCAGCTTATTGTTGAAAGGCATCAGGTACAAACACATCCTCGCACTAGTGGAGGTGCCTGAGTAACATTGTCAGTTAGTTAGTGCATGTCTGCCTAGCTAGTTATTTGTCATTGCTCCATTTCCTAGTGTCCACAAACCAGTACCTGTCACCCTCTCCCAGCCATTCACTCTGCACCTCCGGTCAGCCTAGCGGTCCTGTCCCGGCAATACCTGTCAGTACTTGAGACTCTGTCAATCCCTGCCATACTCTCTGTACCTGTCTGTCTCAGCCGTCCCGACTGCACCTGACATTACTAGATACTCTGCCTGTTTGCCTAGCGGTCCTGTCTGCCTCATCCATCTTGGCTGCAAATGTCAGCACTATAGACTCTGCCAGCCTGTACCTGAGCCTGCCCATTTCCGTCCTTGGGGGTCAGCTTCTATAGTCCAGGTTACTGCCATGGGAGTAGCACCTGGTGTCTGCTTCAGCTGGTGTTTAGTCAAATGCCTCCCATGTTTGGGTCAGCCCGGATCCCTCCTGTGGTCCAGTGGGTTCCCTCTCCATCACCACCTCATCACCAATGGCGAGCGTAAGAACCTTATTATGGAATTCTGAATTTAAAAAAAAATGGGGTGCCCTGTTTAGCATCCTCATTATTAATTATATTGGAGAATTGTTAAATTTAAGCAACACTGAATAATTGCTGCAATGTATCTTCATAAATTACAGCTGTTCCTGTGTGTACCTGCACCATATGATCAGCTTACCATGATGAATCCTTCTTGTAAAAAAGTGATTGTTGAATGTGGGCAACCATTTTAAATCTAATAACTTTAATTTAAACTATGAACTATTATCAGTTCAATAACACATTATAGTATCATCATAGAAAGTCAAGATATCATTAGACAGAAGCCCAATATGTCTTCCCACTACACCTACAACACATGTGAGATCCTCTGCAAGTCTTAAGATCTCAACGTTCACTGTAATAGAATATTGTTGATATATTTTCCTTTCCGTTCATTCCTGCTTACTCAGGTAAATGGGAATATTTCAGTTCAAAGCTTAGGACACACATATTTGAATGATTAAAGTGCGCACATATAAAAATAATCTTATAGTATCAACATGAAAAGCAGTTGCGGTTATGTAGGAATTAAACTCTCTAACAAATGGCATACACATTTCTTATATGTTGTATATACAAATTCCTCTGAGACAATTTACAATTTTTAATAGCTGAATAAAGAGATTGTAGGTGGTCCTGTAATCGAAACACACTAGAAATAGTACAGAGACAGCAATCATTCTGTATCTTCATTCATCTTGACCAAACAGTCTTTTGTTCTAAAGGGATTAATTTGAGTAAATTGAGGTAATGAGAAAATTGACCTTATTTTAAGGATTGTTACTTGACTGAGCCGTAAAACAATGTCAAGACGTTACAAAGCAAATGCTTTATTGAGTGGTTCTTTATTTAAAAAAAAAATAAAAATAATATATATATATTATTTCCTATTTATTTTTCTATTTCTCAAGCTGGCACTCTGTGCAAAAAGTTCTAATGAAAGGAAGGAAAATGACAGCATTTTATCTCAATATTCTGTTTTGACTGTGTGGTCTTTGAACTTGTGTTTCTGCTTTTACATCATATAATTTAGCCCACATTCCTTACCGTACTTATAAACGCTGTGTGACTCGCTGGGAGTTTGTCAGTAGGCTTTTATGTCTATGATCTTAATCTTAATCTTGCATCAATCAATAAAATGGTTTCACTCAACTGTGGCAAGCCTGGAAAGCAATGCATACTTAGCCTGGTTTCTGCTGTAACTGTAACCTTTGCCGCACTGCCACACACATTGCAGTTACAGTAATGCAATGCAGCACAGAATATGGATACAGCAACTTGTAATAGTTTTTAGGCCCAGTGACAAGGCCTGTTATAAAACAGTGCCAGATATTTTATTTGTCTTGGGTATTCAGCTTAAATAGAATTCCTGGGAATCAAAAGTAATAAGAAAATAGAACATGCGGTCTCGTAAAATGGGAAAAACAATAAACACATTTCACTGATTTGTAACTGTAATGCATTAGTTTATGTTTCATTTTAATAGGCATGATTAGAAGGTCTAACAAGATAATATACTTTTAAATTAGAAGTTAAATTTGTGCCAAATCAATGAACTACTCCCTGATTAATGAAAAGCTAACAGGTTTTTTTTAGAATGTTTTGAATCCTCGTCGTTTTTAGTTTTATGTAATAAATCAATGATACACGTGAAAATGTCAGAGAAATCTGCTTCCTTTCTCTATCAGAATTGATCAGTCATTATTAGTGATGAGTGAGCACTACCATGCTCAGATGCTTGGATGGGCTCGACTCGTGTACTAAGTATATTGGAAGTCAATGGGGAACTTGAACATTTTTCCGGAAGATGTTCCAGAAAAAATACTTGAGTTTCCCATTGATCTCCATTATACTTCATACACAAGTTGAAATCCACAGAGGGAGAAAAGAAATGGTGTAGAAATCTTCTTTTACTGTATTTCATCCAAAAATTAAAAACACATAGAGGAGAGGATGCAGGATACGTCTAAGACGCAGGGCACGCCAAGATGACGGTGACCGTTTTGCACACCTAGGCACTTCATCAGGTCCTGACAACAATACTTAATACACGATTTGAGCCCGTTCAAGCGTCCACCTGCTTGTTACAAGTAATGAGCACCTGAACATGGTAGTGCTCGTTCATCTCAAGTCATTATTAAAATTCTCAATTCTGAGGTAAAATCTGTATTAAGTGAAGACTTTCCCATTATTGAGACAGGAGATGAGAGCTGTTACTGATGAGATTTTATGCAGATAGAAGAGGGAGCGCAGCTCTGGCTCTAGCTTCTCCCTCTGCCTCTAACACCTCCCTCTGGTTCTAGCTCTTCCCTCTTTCTCTAGCTCCTCCTTCTGTCTTTAGCCCCTCCCTTTTCCATCATCATAGAATCTCATCAGTACCATCTCCCAACTCCTTTCTCAGAATGGGAAAGTCTTCACTGAATACAGATTTTTCTTCAGAATTGAGAATTTTGATAATGACTGATCCATTCTGGCAGAGAAAGAAGAAGCTTTCTCTGATCAGATATATTACACAGTTGCTTATTTTTATGTGCACTATTGACTTATAAATGAAAAATTAAAACAATGGCTATGCTTTAAGCCTTTACGGTAACATGTATGTTCTTTTTCCAATATTGACTTAAAAAGAAAGTTTGTGGCATTGTCTAACAATCAAGGTAGGTTAAATTTATTTTCTGAGTAACTGTATTGAAAAATATGCCTTAAGCTAGGAATAGTCATGAAATAGCAAAATGTACATTCAATACCTTGCTGCTACAGGGACACTTCCAGTCCCCCACCAATCATATGTTTACATGGCTACATTTACATGAATGATGTACAGTTTACTTCACAAGTGTACTGCAGACAAACAGTAGTCTCATGCCACATACGATGGAGGCTACATTTAAGTAATCATTCATGAGGTAATGATATCACTAGTGAAAGCACAATTTTCCTTTAATGTTTTCCCCACCTTATTACCAAACTCTGTATTTCTTTTTTGCATGTTTTCCTTAATTTCCCAAAATTCAGCATCCTTTCTCCTTTAGATGAGGCATAAATAGATTTTCCCCTTTGCATTTGCTCAGTGCTTTGCTATCAATCTTTATCACACCATTACAGTAGTGCCATTTCTGCCTGTCGAAAGGGCATTATATTTATTCCAATCTTAAGCCTGCTTTACACTTTGCAATTTCGCATACGATATCATATGCGATTTGCAACGCCCCCATCGTATGGGTGGCATGTTCAATTTGTTGAACGTGCCGCACAACCGTTTAACCCCCGTCACACGTACTTACCCGTCCATACGACCTCGATGTGGGCGGCGAACGTCCACTTCCTGGAGTGGGAGGGACGTTCAGCATCACATCGACGTCACGCGGCAGCCGGTCAATAGAAGCGGAGGGGCAGAGATGAGCGGGATGTAAACATCCCTCCCACCTCCTTCCTTCCGCATTCTTGAGGGGAGCCACGGACGGAGGTAAGCTGTCGTTCAATGTTCCTGGGGTGTCACACACTGCGATGTGAGCTGCTTCGGGAACATTGCACAACCGAACGTTCAATCTTTGAGGAATGAACGACATGCATGCGATGAACGGATTTTCGTTTCGTTCAATCGCAATTGCACGGAGGTTTTACATGCTACAATCATACTTACGATGCCGGATGTGCGTCACTTACGACGTGACCCTGCTGACACATCGTAAGATTTATTGTAGAATGTAAAGCAGCCTTTACAGTAAGAGATTGTAAGTATGGAGCCAGGAAGACTGAATTATTTAGTGATAACAGTGATAGTGATTATTGCCCCCCTTAGGCCTAAGACACACTGCATGAAAATCGGACCGAGTGGAATGCGATAAAATATCGCATTCCACTCAGACCAATATTAGCCTATGTGCCAGCATCCATGAGCGATTATTTTCTCAGCCCTAATCGTACCGAGAAAACAATCACAGCATGCTGCGATTGTAATGCAAGTCTCTTTCTCTCGCACCCATTCAAGTCTATGTGGCGAGAGAAAGATTGCACTGCACTCACAGTGTACGTGTGTACCGCGAGTGCAGAGCAAAAATGGAAATAGCTACGGAGGGGAGATGGAGATAAATCCCTCCCCTCTGCAGCGCCGGCCTGCCCCTCCTCAGAGCCAGCCCTCACCTCCTGAGTGCCGGCCTGGCCCCCGCAGCTGAGGTCCGATAGCATGATCGGACCTTAGTCGCAGTGACACTCGCATGACACTCGGCTCTTGCTGTGCTGCCAGCATGAGCCGAATGTCATGCGAGGATCGCATTAGTCCCCGTGTGGCCCCGGCCTTATAGGAAGCTTCTGTGAAACAGCTCATATGAGCTCACCTGGTGGTAAGGTGAATTTCCAAAGCCCTAGGTTTGGGCGAGCAGCACAGGCCAGAGGTAATGTAGGAGCAGGGAGAGTTTGACAGAAAACACATGGTTTAGCAAACTCCAAGACAGCAGTGTATGCAGGATGGCAGACCAAAAAGCAGAGCATGCAGCACAGATGAAACCGAGCCAAATGTGTGGCTATACATGAGAATAGTAACTATAAAGGAAACTAGTATCTTTCTGCAAAAAAGCAGTTAATCACAGGAATGCAGTCTGATATCTTCCAATAGGGAAAGGTTAAACAAAGGAGTAACCAAGAAGTAAGTGCAGTCTAGTATCTTCCAGAAGGGCAATAGTTAATATCAGCAATGTAAATAATAGACAATGCCAACTGGAGACACACTTAAATACAGTTGTTACCTTAAATGCAGTGTAACATACGGTATATAGTTTCATAATAGCGACATTTTTAATGTGTGTATGAGAAACACAGGGGTACACATTGCCCTTGTAATGCCTGAAGCAGACTTTAAAATTACCCTTTCTCCTACAAAGATTAACAATGTAACACAACTTTACTAACGAACCCTAATGTCTAAACCATATTGGAAAACACAAAACATTTTAAGGATTTTCCATGTCAGAAATTGATTAACCAGCTGAAGTGCCGAATGCATTGGAACTTTCCCTCTAACTAATACTGCTGCTCATTTGCCCACTTAATACCCCACTACAATGATGAATTTCATCACACAGTTCACAAATATTATAGCCATGCTGTGTTCAATATATGCCTCCAAACACTTCAAGTAATGCACTATACAGTTCAATACTGAGATGATCGAATCTTGAAATTCAAGTTCAAATTTATCAACTTTGTAAAATTTATCCAAAAACTTTGTTTTGAATTACAATTACTTCAAAGCATTTAATTGTGAGGTCTTGAGGTCTTCTAGCACTCTATTGACTCATTTTCAAGCTATACCACACAGAAATGATGAGAGATAACCAAAAATTCTTTTTGAGAAAATATTCAAATTATATTAAAATAAAAATGCTTTGGAAAAGCTCTGTGCGAAACATGCGTTGGTGTCTGTGGGCATTCAATTGGTGAGTATCACCAACAGTATATGGTATATAGAGTAGTTTATACTTGTATCTATTGTTGCATATGGCTATTTTAGATGTACCTAATTTTTATTTTGGGGGGGGCAATGCTGCTATGCTATCATTTATACATTACATTACATGCATACATTACTTGTATCACCCTGCCCTTATCCCGAGATATAGTTGTATTGCTTGTTGTCTGTGTATTACCCACAATTTTTATTTTAATATGATCATAATACATTTTTGAATATTTTAGCAAAAAAAACATCTGGTTATCTCTCATCATTTCTGTGTGGTATAGATTATTTAGGTGTGAGTAGCCATACTAATGTAGGTATGGCTACTCAGGTAATACCTGTCTTCTCTTGTGTAGTATATCATTTTCAAGCTCTTTAAGGCAAACACAGCCTTAATAATGTCCAAGTGACCTCAACAGATGACTATGGCTAAACAGATTATACTCGTTTAATAACACATTGCATTAACAGACTTTATGCTTTTTTTAAAATTAAAATTGTTAAAAATTTTGATTTTTGGGGGGACAGATGTTTGCTATGTCTGTGTTTAGACACAAGCAGTTTACACAAAAAAAGACATGACGTTTTAGCAAGTGGGGTCCCAAAAAGTATCCCTGTTTGGGGACTGGCAACAAGTTTTTTCTTCCTTAATTAAATAAGCTATAGACTTTAGAGATGGCCAAATAGTAAAATATTTGGGTTTGGATTATGCTGTCCGAATACCGAGTACTACCGTATTTCAGTATTTGTCACAAATTTGTCACAAATAACAAACCCAATGCAAGTCAATGGGATGCTAAAGCATTTTCTAGGAAATCTTCAAGAAAAATGTACTGGTTATCCGTTAACTTGCAATAGATTCGTTATTCGTGACGAATACTGGAAAAGTACTCGGTATTCAGATAACATAATCTGAGACCAAATATTTCACTATTTACCTATCTCTAATAGACTTTCATCAGGTCTTGAAATATCTCTTTTTTGGGAGCAGCAAAAGGTTTAGTGTTGGAAAAGAGAAACAGCAATGATTTTTTTTTAACATACCATCCAAAAATTATCCCTATTTTAATCAACAACAGGTTTATTGTTTGGGAAATGAAGAAGCATTGACTTTTTTTACAAGCCATCCAAAACATATCTATTTTATGGGAGTAGCAACTGGCTTGTGGCTTTGAAAACAAAAAAGCAATGGCTTGTTATAAAGCTGTGCAAAAACCTATTCCTTTTGTGTGAGCAGATTCAGGTTCATTTAACCTGTACAGGGCAGGATTCTGAGCAGCAGTACAGTATAGCTAAAGAACAAAAATGAACACGCTAGAGATGTGTGTCTACCAGCAATGGCAGTAACAACAGCAGCACTGTATTGCATATGAAGGGACAGGCAGGATAAAATTCGGTTGTGTAGGGAAATGGCAGCTCTGGCAGTAACTGCTCTAGTATAGTGTAAATATAACCTGATGGACAAGCATGGGATGCCCAACTGGTTGGTGATTATTAGCACTGGTGGCAACATAAACATGAACATAATGTACAGGCAGATGTTATGACTGATTTAATCATTGATATAGGTGATTGGAAATTGGAACAAATTCATTCCTGATTTATTTTAAAAAGTGTAAGATTTTCCATACATGTGGAGGACAGTACAGTTTGCTTGGGCATGATAAATTCACCTTCAGCACTGAATATCCTCTGTGATAGTACACATCTTTCTATTGGTCCAATTTTCTGACCCAGAATTCTGAGGAATTGAGGCTCAACGTATCTTCTGCATGTAACATTAACCTTGAGGGTCCCCAACAGGACCATGGTGTTGATGGAAATGTATAAGTTAATGTTTTGCCTCCATTCTCTGTTGCAACCTTGTATTTTCCAATGAAAATATGAGGTGGATGAAATCGTTGATGTAACAGTTCTCCATATATATGTGATGTCCTGGACTATTCAGGTTGTCACAGGGTTCTGCACAATCTTTCTCAACAGTGCAGGATTCAACCCCCCATGGTACCGGGAACCCAACCTGCAGTACTGCCTCCACCAGCATTCACAAATCCTAGATATACCTTGCACCACACCTGTCAGGCACATCAGTGGGCTACTTAAGCAGGAATAGGGCTGCCCACCTAGGGTGTCAGGCAGGGAGGTGGGAGGTGTTAAGTCAGTTGAGTGGTAGCCCACAAGCTCTGAGGAAGCTGGGAGTTGTAGCTCCCAGGAGTGAAGCAGAGTAGGTCGCAGATGATGGTCTGGACCTAGAGGAGTCGGACCCCCGGTCGCAGGTGATTGAGGCTAGGTGCCTGGGACCTGTCTTGGAGGACAGTTAGCAGCCTGGGCCTAATCACCGGTCCGGGACCGAAGGCACAACAGGGTACACAGACCCTGGGTCAGGGAGAAGCTTCAGGGGACCCGGCAATTAACCTGCGGAGAACAAGACCTCTATGGACTGTTCCCACGAAGCTCAGAGATCGGGAGCACTAGCGCAACGAGGGGGATAGGGCTTTCCAAACAAGTGACCCATTGAAATCCCAATCGTGAGCTCCTGAGAGCAGGCTCCTTCACTTAGCCATAGTGGGGAGTGGGGCCCGGAAAGCTCCAAGCTGACGGGCCACAAAGGACACTCTATATTCTGTGCCAGGAGGCAGGTCACAGACCACCAGGCAGTGCTGCAGGGGACAAGACCCGGACGAGCTCCCCTCAAGAGACAGCGGCAGTCAGAAACTTGGTTTACCCTGTTGTCAGCGTCTGCTTTATTGCTGAATGAGTACCTGATTGACCCCTGCAACCAGCGAGCCTGTGCAACCCCTGCACTGCACCTCGTACCACCATCCAGAGTCCCAGGGGCTTTCCCTACCCGTGGAGGATGGTGTCATCTTGCTGCCCCACTCTATCACCCCGGGTACTCCCAACGGCAGTGATGGTACTCCCAATTACCGCACACCATGGGTGGCATCACTAACTATATCTCCCCTGTAAATACCCCCTTCTTCATTTGAGTGTGGCCCCTAGCCCCCGGGTCCGGAGACCCTCGAGCCACGAGCAATCACCACCTCCGGATCCGAGCGTTTCGACCGCTGCAGGGGTGGCTCATATACATAATTAGCAACCACTCAAAATGGCTTTAATAGGTTATATGCATCTCATCAGCTGCCAAGGGTGGATTTCAATGCCTTGAACATGATACAATCATAATTAGTCATTGCTTTACAATACGCTTACAGATGTTGCAACAATGCAAATCAGGGTGCATTCATGCAGACAATTTGGTTTTTGCAATACCTGGAGAGCGTGTCTCTCCACTTAAGAATGTTTGAATCACCCAGGATGTAAAAGAGGTTGATAATCACCACCTGTTTGTGGAATCAGGCCTAGCACCCAACCATACAGGCTTCTTTACCTGGACTGGTTTTGGTGGTGCACTGTTGCTATGGTAAACATTCACCCAGTGAGATGTAAAAGGCAATGTACTGTCTCTGACCATAGTTGCTGTCCAACATGTTTATGGTGCAATGCACTTTCAAGCTCAATGCCAAATTGAGAGAACAACAAATGTTCTCCTGCACATGTGAGCACAGTGCAGGTAACCCTTTTTGTGAGAAATAAAGGGAGCTGGATATCTCCAAACGAGGAAAGTAGTGGAGTTCCCTAACTGGAATGTAATTGACTACAAAATTAGCAACGTAACAAAGTGGAAGATGTGTTGGCACACAAGCAGTTGACTGAAGTGTACACCTGTTTCTTTACCACTCAATCAGGGAAGGATGCCTGACAGTGGGATTAACAAGAAGTAGGAGGAATAGTCAAAGTACAGCAATCAGTACTTGTAGATGATGATGATGACTTTGTCCAGGTACTACTTGAGGATGTGGCCTGGCTACTAGGAAGATAAATACAAAAAAAGGTTAAGATGACTACTTGAATCTTGACCATATTGATGGCTAGTTTGATTTTCCCAAATCAGCAAGTGATTTCAGAAGCTGATGGAGAACTACCATTTTTTATCTATTTGAGCCTGGATGTCCATGACTTATACAGCTCTGGCAAAAATTAAGAGACCATTGCACAGTTTTATAAAAATCAGCTTCTCTACATGTCGATTCTAGTGTCAGTTGAATTCTAACCAGAGTACAGAGTACACCTCATTCTATTGGACTGGAGTGGTATAAGGTCACCCAAAAGCAGTGTGAAAGACTGTTGGAAAGCATGCCAAGACGCATGAAAGCTGTTATTGAAAATCATGGTTATTCCACAAAATATTGATTTCTGAACTCTTCCTGAGTGAAAACATTATTAGTATTGTTGTTTCTAAATGATTCTGAACTTGTTTTCTTTGCATTATTTGAGGTCTGAAAGCAATGCACTTTTTCTTGGTTTTTTTTTTGACCATTTCTCATTTTCAGAAAATAAATACAAAATTTATTGCTCGGAAATTCGGAGACATGTTGTCAGTAGTTTATAGAATAAAAGAACAATTTACATTTTACTCAAAAATATACCTATAAAGAGAAAAATCAGAAATACTGAAAATTTTGCAGAGGTCTCTTAATTTTTGCCAGAGCTGTATTTATTCTGCGTAGCTCACACACTGCATAAGATTTGTTGGCTGGCAACATCTAAAATAATTACCACACTTGAGATACCCTCATATAGGACTCGCCAACACTACAACCAGAAGTATCAGGGGCTGTTGAGTTTTGCTACCTGATATTGTGTGAGCAATGTATTTGTGGACCCTATGATGAAATTCTGATGTTGAAAACAATCATGATCAAATAGAAGGGATCATCATGAACAGTGCTTCAGAAACCTGTACATAAGTGTCCATCTCCCCTGCATATTTAATGGATTACCATTTATAACCCTCTTTCACTGTATTCCCTTTGATTCAGCTCTGTCTAATTGGTGTCACTGTTCTGTGCTCGGTGCCTCCTCAGTCCCTGTAGTCGCTCACCCGTCTGTCCTGATTGACACTGCTGATCTCCTACATCTTCCTCAGAGTCTATTGCATGTGTGTACCTCCTGTTCTATGTTGTGCAGGTGTGAGTGTTGAACAAACTGTGGATGACATAGGAAACAATAGCCACATAAATCCAAGACAGAAGAAACTGCAATTGCAGGGACAGAGGAAAAAGGACCATAGACCTGCAATAGCACTTGAATCAGACTGCACGGATTAACATATGATACAGGAGGATAATAAAGGTTATTTTCTTAGATGTGCAGGGGAGCTGGCCACTTATGAACAGTTTGCTGGAGTGCGGTTCAGGATAAACTTACCTTACTTGTTTCTAGTGATCAGCAGCATGATTCAGAGCCTGGCTACACAATTGCACCCAGATCTATTTGTCTCTGAATTGCTCTGGATTATATAATATTGCAGTCTGTAGAACAAATCACTGTTTCCTATGAAGGAATACAGCTCAACAGCCAGTATCAGTACATGAAGAGAACACCAGAACCACCATCAGTACTGGAATACAGCCCCAGAACCACGATGCACTGTAGGATATCCCCTACAGCTTCTTATACAGTATGATGCTTACATAGCCCCTATCCCCATATGCATAATATAATGGTCTCACAGCTCATCATATGCAGTATGATATGTCCTACAGCTTTGTGTATACATAGTATGATTGTCATTACAGCTCCCTATTAACAGTATGATGTTCCCATAACTTTCTATATACAGTATGTGTTATGCATGTGTGACGCCCTGGCAAAGCCAGGTTGTCACAGAAAGAGTTAATCCTCCTTGGTAATCTTATCTCACACCGATGCAGCAGGACAAACCACAGCCCCCAGTGTAAGAGAAAAGCAGAGCAGAGGGGAGGGGCTGGAGCACAGTGTAAGGAGAGGCAGACAGAAGAAGAGCCTGGAGTTGTAGCTCCCAGGCTGATGGTGAAGCGTGCTCCGAGAGGGCCGGGACAGGCTGTGAGTGAGGAAGGGGCCAGAGGTAGCCGGGCAGGGTAGTGGCCCCCCGGTACCTGGGTGACCCGGATCACTGCAGGGGAGTGGATTCCCCGTTCCCGGCTGAGGAGAGGAGGAAGAGAGTGGAGAGAAAGGCACCTGGCTGCAGGGAAAGAACAACAAGGGCTGCTGCACCGTGTGTGGGACACTAACACCCCGTACCGAAGGCTGCGGACACCGGCAATTCCTAGTTTACCAGTGACTCCGTGTGGAATACTTGTGAGTATGCCCGTGCCCTCAGGCACCGCACCGCAGCACTGCGCCCTGCTCCCTGCTTATCCCCATCACCGGGCCCCGGGACAACCAACCCCCTACCCACGGAGGGGAGAAATAACATCTATCTGCTCCATATCATCACTCCCGGGATCCCCGTCCAGAGCAGCGGTGGTGTTCCAATCACCACAACCGTGGGTGGCGTCACGGACAATATAAATCTCCCTTAACAAACCCCTTTTACTGTGGAGCTTGGCATCACAGACCGGGTCACGCTACCGTGATACCCACAGAAGTGACCCTGTGGCCCGGATCTGAGTACCCCTGGTCCCCGGGCGACACACATGCAGTAATGCACACAAGAGAAATAATGTAAAATAAGGTCTAACTCAAAACTACTACACCTGACCCACCTGTTTCTTGTACAGACTATAGGTCCCAGCTCCTCAGTCCCTAAAGGCCCCTGTGCAGACTGAAACAAACCTAACTGGATGATTAAGATGACCACTCGGGTATTTCTTCTTAACTGGCCATCGAGGGTATTATGTACCTTTTTAAGAATCCGTGGGAAGGTGCAGAGGAAAAACTGAGGTAAATCAAAGTAATAAACGGCCAGGAAAAGCACTTGGCAGAAATGCTGTAATTCCAAGCTGGGTACACTTCAGAGACATTAACAGCGGGAAATGCAAGCCTGGGGAAGCTTTAAAGAGTTGTCCAAAACTTTAACATTGATGGCGTATCCTTAGTATGCATCATCATTGTCTAATCAGTCGGGGTCCAACATCCGGCATCCCTGCTAATCAGCTAATTTTCATGTTGGCGGCGGTTGCGGGCAGCCAGATATGCTAAGATTGGGAGCTGATCCGGCTTATGGTAGTGGCCGCGGGCAGGTACTGCATATCCGCCTTCCAGTCAAATCAATAAGAGGCGGATGTGCAGTACCCAGCTGTAGCTTCTAACAGAAGATGGGGTAGCTTTGAAACTAAGAATTTCTGGCCACCTGCTGCCCCCAGTAGTACTGAGAACAGCTGATCAGTGAGATTACCTGGTGTGGGACCCCGGCTGATCAGATATTGCTGACCTGTCTTAAGGATAAGCTATCAATGTTAAAGTAGTGGACAACTCCTTTAAATAGGTACACCCGCCGGTGATAGGAATGTTAACACCTGTTGTCACAAAGGCAATGGACACAAACAAAGAAGATCAGAACCTTGACAGCGACTGAACCTGACTGACTCAATTGAGAGGTAAATTGACCAGAGCACAGAGATTTACCTTGTCAAATCAAAGTTATTACAGTAGGATGTTCTCACAGATCCCCACATATAGTTTGATTGATCCCAAAGCTCACTTTGCATAGTATAATAGTCCACTACACACAGATTGATGTCTTTCACAACTGCCTATGCACAGCATAATGGCTCCATTATTATTATTATTATTTATTATAGCGCCATTTATTCCATGGTGCTTTACATGTGAAAGAGGATATACGTACAACAATCATTAACAGTACAAAACAGACTGGTATAGGAGGAGAGAGGACCCTGCCTACGAGGGCTCACAGTCTACAGGGAATGGGTGATGGTACAATAGGTGAGGACAGAGCTGGTTGCGCAGTGGTGTACTGGACTGAGGGTTATTGTAGGTTGTAGGCTTGTTGGAAGAGATGGGTCTTGAAGTTCCTCTTGAAGCTTTCCACGGTATGGAGAGAGTCTGATATGCTGAGGTAGAGCGTTCCAGAGTATGGGGGAGGCATGGGAGAAATCTTGTACGCGATTGTGGGACGAGGAGATAAGAGAGGAGTAGAGAAGGAGATCTTGTGAGGATCTGAGGTTGCAAGCAGGTAGGTACTGGGAGACTAGGTCACAGATGTAGCAAGAAGACAGGTTGTGGATGGCTTTGTATGTCATGGTTAATGTTTTGAACTGGAGTCGTTGGGTGATGGGAAGCCAGTGAAGGGATTGGCAGAGTGGCGAGGCTGGGAAATAGCAAGGGGAGAGGTGGATTAAGCGGGCCGCAGAGTTTAGGATAGATTGGAGGGGTGCAAGAGTGTTGGAAGGGAGGCCAGAGAGCAGGAGGTTGCAGTAGTCAAAACGGGAGATGATGAGGGCATGCACTAATGTTTTTGCTGATTCTTGGTTAAGGAAAGCACGGATCCGGGAGATATTTTTGAGTTGTAGTCTGCATGAGGTGAAGAGGGCTTGAATGTGTGGCTTGATGGATAGAGCAGAGTCAAGGGTTCCTCCAAGGCAACGAGCTTGTGAGACTAGGGAGAGTGAGCAACCATCAAGTTTGATTTAAAGGCTTGTTGGAGGAGATGAGTGAGCAGGAGGAAAGACAATGAACTCTGTTTTGTCCATGTTAAGCTTTAGGAATCGCGCAGAGAAGAAGGATGAAATAGCAGACAGACATTGTGGAATTTTGGTTAGTAGAGAGGTAATGTCAGGTCCAGAGAGGTAGATCTGTGTGTCATTGGCATATAGATGATACTGAAAGCCGTGGGACTCTATGAGCTGTCCCAAGCCAAAGGTGTAGATGGAGAACAGCAGAGGTCCAAGAACTGAGCCTTGGGGGACACTGACAGATAGGAGGCGAGATGAGGAAGTGGTGTGAGAATGGGAGACGCAGAAAGTTCAGTCGGTTAGGTATGAGGAGATCCAAGATAGGGCCAAGTCTGTGATGCCCAGAGATGAGAGAATCTGTAGAAGGAGGGAATGGTCTATTGTGTCGAAGGCAGAGGACAGGTCCAGGAGGAGGAGGATAGAGTAGTGTCATAGCCCATAGCTGCCTATACACAGGAGGATGGCCTACACAGTGCAATATACAGAACATAATTGCCCCATAACCCCTTAATAACAGAATGACCCCCACAGCTACTATATACAGTATAATGTCCCCATCGCCTTTTATATAAAGTATAAGGTCCCCACAGCTCCCTAAATGCTGTATAATGCTTCCTTGCCTTTTATAGACAGTACTAGAAGGTGGCCCGATTCTACGCATCGGATATTCTAGAATTTACGTATTGTGTAGTTAATGTATGATTTTTGTTATATATATATATATATATAT
This sequence comes from Anomaloglossus baeobatrachus, assembly GCF_048569485.1. Lineage (NCBI taxonomy): Eukaryota > Metazoa > Chordata > Amphibia > Anura > Aromobatidae > Anomaloglossus > Anomaloglossus baeobatrachus. Next base: position 217,951,469 of record NC_134353.1, read on the forward strand.
ATATATATATATGTTGTTGTGTGTAGTTACCAAGTGTTTATGTAGGGCGCTGTACATGTTCTGGGTGTTGTCTGGGTGTGGCGGGGGGTGAGAGCGGTGTTGTTTGTGTGTTGCGTTGTGTGTGTTGCGTTGTTTGTGGAGCGCTGTGTGTCTGTAGCGTTGTGTGTGTGTGTTGCACGGTTTGTGTGGGTGTGGGGTGTGTGTGTGTGTTTTGGGGGGAGGTATGTTTTGTGCAATGTGTGTGTTGTGCGGTATGTGCATATATTTGTGTGTGCCGCGGTGTTTGTGTGTTGGGTGTTGTGTGTGTGCGGCGTTGTCTGTGTGTGTGGGTGTCTGTGTAGGGCGGTGTTTGTGGTTCCCAGTGTGTGTGGGGTGTGTTGTGCAGTGCGTGTGTGGCGGTGTGTGTATGTGTGTGTTTTGGGGGGAGGTGTGCACCCCCCATTGTGCTCCATCCCCCATGCTGCGCACCCCCCATCGTGCTCCATCCCCCATGCTGCGCACTCCCCATCGTGCTCCATCCCCCATGCTGCGCACTCCCCATCGTGCTCCATCCCTCATGCTGCGCACTCCCCATCGTGCTCCATCCCCCATGCTGCGCACTCCCAAACGTGCTCCATCCCCCATGCTGCGCACTCCCAAACGTGCTCCATCCCCCATACTGTGCACTCCCCATCGTGCTCCACAGTCACACATCAGACAGTATACACGCACACATCTGATCGCATACACTCACACCCCACTTCTGCCTGTGCCCTCCGGTGGGCGGTCCCAGCAGCTGTGCTGCACGCAGTGCTCCTCTGCCTTCTGCCGACACGCACACATCCGATCGCATACACGCACACACCCGATCGCATACACGCACACACCCGATCGCATACACGCACACACCCGATCGCATACACGCACACACACATTGACGATATCGCACACTCACAACATCCGGAGATACCACATGCTTCCGGCCATGTGATCCTCCGGCAGGTCCTGGAAGGTCACTGCACGCACAGTATCACCGCCGAGAAGCAAGCTATATCACTGGATGTTGTGAGTGTGTGGATGCGATCTGATGTGTGTGTGATGTGTGTGTGAGAGTGAGTGTGATCTGATGTGTGTGTGTGTCTGTTCTTATGTGTGTGCGTGTGTGTGTGTTCCGCCGCTGCAGGACCTTGATGCGCTCACCTGGGAGCCGGTGTACGCTGGTAATCATGCTACACAATATTAGCCGATGTGTACCATGGTTACCAGCGTACCCCGCCCCCGCACGCAAGGGAGCCCACACCAGCGTACGCCGGCAACCCCAGCAATGCGAGGGTATATGTCGGCTGGGTTGCCGGCGTACGCTGGTGTGGGCTCCCGGGGGTACAGCACTCACCTGGGAGTCGGGGCTCCGTGTCAGTTCGGGGAATGCGTGCGGGGGCGGGGCCAGAGCGAGCGTGCAATGCGTGAGGAGGCGGGGCGTGGCTGAGTTGCCAATGCGTGCAGGGGGCCGGGGCGAGAGGCCAATCCGTGTGGGTGGCGGAGCGTGGGCGAGCGGCCAATCCGTGCGGGGGGCGGGGCCGAGGCGAGGCAAGCGGCCAATGAGACGCTTGCCGCGGTAACGACAGAATTTTGTAGCAAGACAGACAGACAGACAGACAGACAGAATAAGGCAATTATATATATATAGATGATGTCTCCTATAAACTTAGATACATAGACACAGTGTATTATTCTCAAAGTCACCTGTATAAATTGTGATGTTTCCCTTAGCTCCTTATTTACCATATAATAACCTTAAAGCCCCTGTCAAAAGTGTGTTCCTGATGTGATCTAGAAAGGTTCTAGGATCAGGAGCTCACAGTGTTTAGTTGATTGCAGATCCTTTTTAGTGCCCACTCATCGATTACCTTGAGTTGAGTGTTATTTAATTCCATCCGGTGCTGAAGGGGTTAAAGTTCCTTTCTATATTGCTGTGATTAAACAGACTGTTGTAATCTCAGCTGCCACTCAATTCTGCTATATAACTCTACTCATTAGCCGGGACCACACAGGGATTACTGCGATCCCCTCGCATGACACTTGGTTCACGCTGGCAGTACAGCAGAGCCGAGTGTCATGCAAGTGTCCCTGCAACTGAGGTCCGATCGTGCGAGTGGACCTCAGCTGCAGGGGGCGGGCCGGAACTGAGGAGGGGTGGGCCAGTGCTGCGAAGGGGCGGGCCAGTGCTGCGGAGAGGAGGGAGGGATTTTTCTCTCTCCTCCGTAGCCGGCTATTGTCATTCTCGCACTGCACTTGCGGTACACCGGTGTACTGCGAGTGCAGTGCAATTTTTCTCTTGCCCCATACACTTGAATGGGTGCAAGAGAAACAATGAGGCCTAAGCCACACGGTGAGAAAATCAGTGCGAGTGGAGTCCGATAAAACATCGCATTCCACTCGGACCAATTCTAGCCTTTGTGTCAGCGCACATAAGCGATTATTTTCTCAGCCCTAATAGGACCGAGAAAACAATCGCAGCATGCTGCGATTGTAATGCGAGACTCTTTTGTCTCGCACCCATTTAAGTCAATGGAGCGAGAGAAAAATCGCACTGCACTCATGGTACACCGGTGTACCATGCGTGCAGAGCGAGAATGGCAATAGCCGGCTACGAAGGAGAGAGGGAGAGAAATCCCTCCCCCTCCTCCTCTGTGCCGGCCCGCCCCTCCGCAGCACTGGCCAGTCCCTTCGCAGCGCTGGCGCGCCCCTCCTGAGAGCCGGGCCGCCCCCTGCAGCTGAGGTCCAATCGGACAGTCGGACCGCAGTCGCAGGGATACTAGCATGACACTCGGCTCCTGCTGTGCTGCCAGCGTGAGCAGAGTGTCATGCGAGCATCACACTAGTGCCCCGTGTGGCCCCGGCCTGATTGCATTACAATCGTAGCATGCTGCGATTTTTTTCTCGGTCCGATTAGGGCTGAGAAAATAATCGCTCATATGTGCTGACACACAGGCTAATATTGGTCCGAGTGGAATGCGATTTTTTTTATCGCACTCCACTCGCACTGATTTTCATGCCGTGTGGCTTAGGCCTTACTCTCTCCTATGCCGGCTATAGTACATTCTAAGTTTATCTGAGAAGCTGACTCTGGAGAAAGCTGTTGCGATGTTTGCAGCGGATGCGGTGCAATCTCTCTCTGGAAAAGTATTCGGTGCTGGATAGAAAGAAGTGGGGTTAATGCCATGCTACCGCCAATAATATTGTTGATTTCTTGCTTGGTCCTGAAGAAGGGGACTGGATCCATGAAATGCGTTGACCTATGGAATAAAACAATATATTATTTATCAACAATTTTCCATTATTGGCGGTAGCGCAGAGTTAACCCCACTTCTCGCTATCCAGCACCAAATATTAACCGCCACCTATTTCAAATCTTCATAGGGGTTGGGACTTTCACAACCCGGCCAGGTGAGTGCTATTTCTTTTATAACACTATTCTTATTTGGTAAAACCCTATTTGCGCTCTCTCTTCTTTGTTTTTAACCTTTGTCTGGAAAAGTATTGGAATTCTATGTTGAATATAATACCCTTCTTTGTTCACCTTCCTTATGTTGTCTTTATAATAGAAGTAAGACTAGTGTCTGGCTGGCCCGCACACTAGACAGGGCTAGTGCAGGGTCAGCCAGGGCTGGACTTGTCTAGGCACGTTAGTGAGCTTAGGGACCATCCACAGGTGAGGTCAGGTGGTGACTCCTCTCCTCATCATAAAGGCCTTCCTTTATAACTTCCCTGGTTTACCACACTTCTTGTGCCGCACTCTGAGTGGTCCTTGCTCCAGCGTGACAGCCCCCTATACACAGTATGATGTCCCCCGCAGACACTTATACACAGGATAATGGCCCATATTACCTGATTCACAGTATGTTCACCGCGGAAATCTACTTACAGTGTAATATACCAACAAACCCTCTATTCACAATATGCCGACCACACAAACCCCTCTGTGATGCTGTACAGATTGCCACATAATTAAAAAATAAAACTTATACTCACCTAAACCTGTTCCCTTTCCTCTGCAGCTGCCACATTCTTTTCCTGTTTGTTTTGTAGTGGGCAATACTGTGACTTCACCGCACTACCGATGCTGCCTGCGTGGCCAAGGTTTTCAATAGGCTGCTTACTGCTGAAGTAAGTGGCAGAGCAGGAAGCTGATGGTGTTCTACTCCGCTACAGAACTTAAAAGTATCGGTGCCCTAAGAAGGCCAATGCTGAGGAAAGTGTTGCAGGCTGGTGGGCCCATATTTGGACTGCCCCTGCTTTGGGGGAGCGGGTAACAAAATGGCACCCCATTAGAGTGACCCCCAAACCACTTAAGAAGGAATAACTTAGAATAATCATTTCATGAGGAGCGCAATAATTTGCTAGAACAGACGTCAACAGATGAGATTCTGTGAAGACAGAAGAGGGAGGAGGGAGCGGGCTCAGCCTATAGCTCCTCCTTCTACCTCTAGCTCCTCCCTCCTACATAGAATATCATTAGTAACAGCTGCCATCTCCTATCTCAGTAATATGAAAGTCCTCACTGATTACAGATTTTACCTCAGAATTGAGAATTTTGATAATGACTTATCAATTCTGGCAGAATGAAGAAAATTTGTCTGATAAGATATATTACACAGTTACTTATTTTCATGTGCACTATTGATTTATGAAATAAAAATTAAACCGACTGTTACACTTTAACTTTGCTGTGGTCAGATGGCTTATATGAGGTGAGGAGAATTACAAAAAAGATAAACAGAAACTCTCCCATTGGACTGTCACAATAAGTTCACATACAAATTGTGCATTCTGCAGCCAGCCATAGAATACAAAAGGCAAATGGTGAAAAATTGATAATGAAACAAAATTAGAAAAAGAATATTTTTTAGTTAACTATGCATGTATTTAAGGAAGAAAAGAAAATGTACCCAAGGGTGGACAACTGCTTTAATTGTAAAACATATTGATATTGGCCAATATACCCATATGAGATCATACAGAATCTGCCCCACAATATCATTTTCTGGTCTAGTAAAATTTATAGCTTTTTCATTATGATACATATGATTTCCCAAACGTGCTAAGGGAACTAATGATTAAGTGGAAATCTTTGTTTTCTTAATTCACACGAAGCACATGCCTGTAGAGTGAGCAGCTGTGGCCACAATGAGCAAATCTAACAGTTCTATAAGGCAGGTGCCAAGACAAGCTCTCAGATCTGCTTCCTTAGCTTTGGATTTTGTTGTATGCCCTAACTGTTTAAATTGTGAAGCAATTGGCAGAAGGACTGTTTTGAGGTTAGATTACTGGAAAACTAAAAATGCATAAATGCTGTGGTTGAAGTGGTCTCGAATAAGCAGTGGTATTGTGACTGAATTAAATATGATTAAGAATGAAGTGTTTCCTTGATCTACTGTATAGAACTAATTGTATACTTATATAATGATGAGCACATAGCCTCACAAGTAAGGATGAGTGAACCCAAGCTGTAAATTTTGTGGTTCTTACCGGACTTCGGATGTCCGGGTCTTGGACTCGACTATAGACTTTTAAAAAATAGTCTGTGTCCATGTTTGGAGTTCGGGTACTGTTTGTATGTTAATAAAGTTTGTTGAAAGGCTGCTACGCATTTATTGCATGTGAAATTTCACTGCTGTGAACAATAATGAGAAGAAAAAAATATATAACGTGGGCTCCCGCCTTATTTTGATAAGTAGCACAGGTACAGCAGACAACTGTGGGCTGCAACCTTCAGCTGCCAGCTTTACCTAGGCTGGTTATAAAAAATAGAGAGGACCCCACACTGTTTTTAAAATTATTTAAATAAATAATTTTAAGAAACACCAAGGGGTCCCCCTATTTTTGATAACCATCCAAGGTAAATCTGAAAGCTGGGGACTGGTATTATTAGGCTGTTAGGGTCCATGGTTATTTGGCTCCTCCCAGCCTAAAAATAGCAGCCCGCAGATGCCCCAGAAGTGATGCATCCATTATATGCGCCAATTCTGGCTCTTTGCCCAGCTCCTCCTAATTGCCCTGGTGCCCTGAAAATCAGGGTAATTTTTTTGCTGTTGATGTCAACTGTTAATTGACAGCTGACATCAAGTCCGGGGGTTAGTAATGGATAGGCATCTATGAGACACCCCCAGTAAATATACAGTTAAAAAGACAAGCACACAGGGAAAACATTATTTGAATAAACACTCCAGCACATGTCTTGTTCACTAATTTATTGAATAAAAAATCCTCGACATTCCGACGTAATCCAATTGGTGAATAAACACTTCCCCACACTCCCTAGTTCACCAATTGATTAATTGACAAGAAATCCTGTAAGTTTCAATGTAATTCAATTGAGTAATGTCCCAAGACACCCATCGATTCCTATGGAGCAACATTCTGAAAGCATTCTCAGAATGATGCGGCATAGGCCACTCCTAGTTAGTGGTAGCCTGGAGTTTCTCATGAACCGTGACGACACTGAGTTACTGACGTCACCACATGTGAGAAATTCCAGGCTGCCACTGTAACCTATGGAGCCTTGTTCTGAAAACATACTCAGAATGCAGCTACATAGGAATCAATGGGCTTTGTGGAGGAGGGTGGACGAGGGCATGTGACAAACAATTTTTTTTTGTTGTGTTTTTCTTTTAACTTTATACTTAATGGGTTAGTAATTGGGGTGTCTGATATACGTTTATCCATTGCTAACCCCTGGCCTTGATGTCAGCTATCAATTCATAGCTGACATCAACCCCAAAAGTATTAGCCCTGGTGCAGTGGCAATCGGGGCATCGGGAAAAGCCAGACAAAGCGCCAGAATTGGTGCAACTAATGGATGCGCCACTTCTGGGGTGGCTGTGGCCTGCTGTTTTTAAACTGAAAAGTGCCAAATAACAATGGTTTCTCACAGCCTGATAATATCAGCCCACAGCAGTCTGCTTTACCTTGGCTGGTTATAAAAAATAGGCATGGGATCCTCTCTATTTTTCATAACCAGTAGAAATGAGCGAACCTGAACTGTAAAGTCGAACACATACTTTGCAAAAAAATAATTGTCTGAGTTCGGATTTCGGGTGCTTTATGTATGCTAACCACTAGATCATACATCAGAGTGCTTGGGTATTCTCAGTGCTCAGCCCAGTGGGAGAAGCTTGCAGTGTCTGAATGGCTCTCAGTGGTGGCTAAAAACAATGTTTTCGGATGTAGTGCATACAAAAAAAACCCCTCGTCCTCCCTCCTCCAGAAATACTCTGTTTATGGCTGGCTATATGTGGGTGAAGAGCCGAACTATTCAGTCAGTGACTTCTAATGCGGTTTGGGTTCCGGGATCAAGTTCAGGTCAAGTGTTGGTACTGAACTGGACTTTATCTAAAGTCTGGCTGAACTTCAACGGGTCTTCTAATCTCTAATATCCAGCCAAGGTAAAGCTGACAGCAGAGTGTTGCAGCCCGCAGTTCTATGCTTTACCGGTACTGGTTATCAAAAATAGGCAGAACTTCATGTATTTTTTTATTTATTAACTATCCATATTTGTTTTCAGGACAATTGCCCTCATTGCACTTCATTTTGCAGCACCATAGCCATTTCTATGACCATATGGCAGCCATTTTACAGCACAGAACTTCGAGTCTCCATTGACTGATATGGGGTTCGGTGCCTGAAGTAAAGTGTGGTTCAAATATGGGTCCCCAACTGAACAATTTCTACTTTACTCACAAATCATTCTCAAAAATTTGGAATGACATGATAGTCAATAGTCAACTGATGAACACATTTTATTTCTCTTTCACATTTTGCCTTTCCATAAAGAGAATTCTCCTTTAAATCTGTTTCATACATCAGTGAAAAACACAGACTTTCTTCACTGACGTGTAAAACAGGCACATGTCCCTCCATGTTCTGTGATTCATGGCACACATGGGTTGTCTATGTGCAATCCGGGCTCCGTTCTCCGTGGTCCGTGACTGCACATAGAGATCAACTCACCTGTGCTCGCTCCCACTCTCCGTGGTGCTGAACGCTCCCACAGTGCAGCATCCGCAGTAGCTGCTTCCGGGTCGGCTGTGTCGTGCATTTATGAATATGCACGACAGTAATGAGCCAGCTCAGAAGCAGCAGGCAGCACAGAGCGCAGTTGGAGCCGGGTGAGTAAAAATGATTTTTATTTTCAATGTCCATAGTGTGGTCCGTGGGACATCAGTGATGCCTGAAAAAAACAAACATGTCTCCTTGTGGCAATCATGGATACGTGTGTACACCGCACAGAGACACGGTCAATTAAAAGTCACTGATGTGTGAGCAGACCCATTGATTATAATGGGTCTGCGTATGTCAGTGATTCTGGTACATATAAAAAAATTGTTGGTACATCGCTAGCGATGTCGCTCGTGAAAGCACCCGCCCCCGTCGTTTGTGTGTCACGGGCAAATCGCACACAATATCTCTAGGAGCCGTCACACCAACTTACCTTCCTAGCGACGTCACTGTGGCCGGCGAACAGCCTCTTTTCTAAGGGGCGGTTCGTGCGGCATCACAGCGACGTCACACGGCAGGCGTCAAATAGAAGTGGAAAGGCGGAGATCAGGTGCATGGAAGTCACGCCCACCTCGTTGCCGATGGATGCAGGTACGGTGTTGTTCGTCGTTCCTGTGGTGTCACACGTAGCGATGTGTGCTGCCTCAGGAATGACAAACAACCTGCGTCCAGAACAAGGAACGACATTTGGAAAATGAACGACGTGTCAACAATCAACGATTTGGTGAGTATTTTGCATCGTTAGCGGTCACTCGTACGTGTCACATGCAGCGACGTCGCTAACGAGGCCGGATGTGCGTCACGAATTCCGTGACCCCAACAACATCTCGTTAGCGATGTCATTGCGTGTAATGGGGCTTTTAGGCTTTTGAATTGTTCAGCTAGAGCTGGGTGTCGGCTGATTCAGGTTCACTGGTCTTCAGCCCTTCAGGAGTTAATTCCTGTAGACTGGTATGTATTAACTAGGAGCTCAGATTGCTAATTGCCATGTGCAGCTGTCTCTTTCCTATTTAAGGCACAGCTTTCTTCCAGTATGTATAAATGATAGCTTTACCATACGCTCCAGTGATCCCTGTCCTTTTTGGTGAACCTGTTTATGGTGATCTTGGTTGCTATATTGTGTGGTGTGGACGTTCCCCTGTTGTGTGTTACTTTTTCCCCTTTTCGTTGTTCTCCTGTACACCTATTGTATCTCCTGTGTGTTTTGAGTGTAATGTGTACGAGTTCTCGATCTCCCTTGCCCGTATAATTTTTGTGAGGTTTTGTTATTGTGTTTTACAGCCCGCCCCAAGGGTAGGGGAGAGGAGCAATAAGATCAGTGTTTGGACAGGAGTCAGTGTCACGCTGAGGGCTCGGACATGGCTACCATCAAGCCTACCTCCGAAATAACAGCCAGCTTAGGGTTCTTGTTCTGTCATTACATACCCTGTGATAAGAATACATACTTTACCTGGCCAGAATTTTTCACACTTAATTTAAAATGGAAATATGTCTTACTAGTGACGAACAAAATGCTTGAGTGTTAGTTACTTGAATTGAGAAGGTTGGATGCTCGGATGAGCTTGATTCGAGTAACAAGTATAATGTAAGTCAATAGGAAACTTCAGCATCTTTCTGGCAAACCCTCCCAGTAGGTCTAAGGGGCAATAAAATCACTAAAATCAATAGAAACAGCGCTCAAATGAAATGAGCACAGCATGTTTAAGATGCCTGAACACATCTTTGACTTCCAGGACGCTGTTGGGAACAATGTTGTCATAGTATTATGCTACTTTTATGGAGTAACAATAAAACATACAAAACCAAACATAAAATGGATATTACAGGAAAATATATTAGAAAATATTCTTTCCTGTATAATGACATGTATATAAGGCATATTGAAAAAGTGAAAAAATACCCCTGCCTCCTGTACCCCTTAAGCTATGTTCACATGTAGCATTTCTGCACTTCCTCCTTGCTTTGAATGTTGAAAAAATGCTGCAAAAAGGCTGAAATAATTGACATGCTGCTTTTTTGAAAATGCAGCAGTTTACCATTGCAGTCAGGTAAACAAAAGCAATCTTGCACAATAGATTTATGAAATCTCCCTGCTTTTGCTGGTAATGTAAAAATCTGTCTTTAATTTGCAACAAACTCATTAAAAATGCTGAAACATAACAGAGCAAAAATGTAACGTGTGAACATAACTTTAATAGCTGGGCAATCGCTCACCGTATCTTACCGTATTTATTTAAGGGAGACATCGCAATACACCCTGGAAGACACTAGAGGAGGGCTTCAGAATAAAGTTTTGGACAATTTTAAAAACAGAGTGGGACTCCTACAGTGGTAAAACCTATACACTAAATGCAAGGCCTAGCAAAACTTTAAAGGAGGGATTACAATTGAGAAAAGAAGTCAAGTAGAGGAGGACCTCAGAAATTTTATTTTGTCAATTTTAAAAAAGTTGGACTCCTACAGTGGTAAAACCTATGCATTAAGTGGACAGCCTAGCAAAAATTTAAAGTAGGGATTACAACACACAATGGAAGGCACGTAGAGAAGGAACTCAGAATACATTTTTCCCAATTTACAGTGGTAAAGCCTATGCACTAGGTGCAAGGGCTGAAAAACATTTCCCCCTGGGATGTGTATTTATATACTGTGTACACCGTGTGCAGAATTAATAGACAAGTAGTATTTTAGAGGATTTTTTTTATTATTGATCAACAACTATGTTCTCAATCAATCCAAAAGACTCATAAATATCAAAGCTTAATATTTTTGGAAGTTGGAGTGGGTTTTTTTTTAGATTTTTTAGGAGGATATCTGTTTTTGCAGGTAACTATTACTGTGCAGAATTATTAGGCAACTTAATAAAAACCAAATATATTCCCATCTCACTTGTTTATTTTCACCAGGTAAACCAATATAACTGCACAAAATTTAGAAATAAACATTTCTGACATGCAAAAACAAAACCCAAAAAAATTAGTGATCAATATAGCCACCTTTCTTTATGATGACACTCAACAGCCTACCATGCATAGATTCGGTCAGTTGCTTGATCTGTTTACGATCAACATTGCGTGCAGCAGCCACCACAGCCTCCCAGACACTGTTCCGAGAGGTGTACTGTTTTACCTCCCTCTAGATCTCACATTTTATGAGGGACCACAGGTTTTCTATGGTCATTATTTTTTCATCTTTTAGACCTTTACTGGCCAGACATGCTGTGGAGTAGTTAGATGCATGTGATGGAGCATTGTCCTGCATGAAAATCATGTTTTTCTTGAACAATACCGACTTCTTCCTGTACCACCGCTTGAAGAAGTTGTCTTCTAGAAACTGGCAGTAGGTCTGGGAGTTGAGTTCACTCCATCCTCAACTCGAAAAGGTCCCACAAGTTCATCTTTGGTGATACCAGCCCATACCAGTACCCCACCTCCACCTTGCTGGCATCTGAGTCGGAGTGGAACTCTCTGCCCTTTACTGATCCAGTCTCTGACACATCCATCTGGCCCATCAAGAGTAACTCATTTCATCAGTCCATAAAACCTTTGGAAAATCAGTCTTAAGATTTTTCTTGGCCCAGTCTTGATGTTTTATCGTATGTTTCTTGTTCAAAGGTGGTCATTTTTCTGCCTTTCTTACCTTTTCCATGTCCCTGAGTATGGCACACCTTGTGCTTTTTGATACGCTAGTAACATTGCAGCTCTGAAATATGGCCAAACTGGTGGCAAATGGCATTTTGGCAGCTTCACACTTGATTTTCCTCAATTCATGGGCAGTTATTTTGTGCCATTTTTGCCCAACACGCTTCTTGCGACCCTGTTGGTTATTTGCCATGAAACGCTTGATAGTTCGGTGATCACGCTTCAAAAGTTTGGCAATTTCAAGACTGCTGCATCCCTCTGCAAGACATCTCACAATTTTGGACTTTTCAGAGCCCGTCAAATTTCTCTTCTGACCCATTTTGCCAATGGAAAGGAAGTTGCCTAATAATTAAGCACACCTTATATAGGGTGTTGATGTCATTACACCACACCCCTCCTCATTACAGACAGAGATCCACATCATCTGATTTACTTAATTGGTAGTTCATTCTCAAGCCTATACAGCTTGGAGTAGGACAACATGTATAAAAAGTATCATGTGATCAAATTACTCATTTGCCTAATAATTCTGCACACATGTGTATATATATATATATATATATATATATATATATATATATATATATATACATATATATATATATATGTATATTTCTATACAGTACAGACCAAAAGTGTGGACACACCCTCTCATCTCTAGAACAGCTGTTAAGAGGAGACTTTGTGCAGCAGGCCTTCATGGTAAAATAGCTGCTAGGAAACCACTGCTAAGGACAGGCAACAAGGAAAAGAGACTTGTTTGGGCTAAAGAACACAAGGAATGGACATTAGACCAGTGGAAATCTATGCTTTGGTCTGATGAGTCCAAATTTGAGATCTTTGGATCCAACCACCGTGTCTTTGTAGAAAAGGTGAACGGATGGACTCTACATGGCTGGTTCCCACCGTGAAGCATGGAGGAGGAGGTGTGGTGGTGTGGGGGTGCTTTTCTGGTGACACTGTTGGGGATTTATTCAAATTGAAGGCATACAGAACCAGCATGCCTACTACAGCATCTTGCAGTAGCATGCTATTACATCCGGCTTGCGTTTAATTGGACTATCATTTCTTTTTCAACAGGACATTGACCCCAAACACCAGGGCCGGAGCCAGCACCCGACAAACCCGGTCAAATGCCGGGGCCCTGAGCTGCCGGGGGGGCCCACTCACGGTGGCAGGAGTGGCGCACCACTAATCAGGGGGGACCGGTGGCCGCGCTGTCACTGCCCCCTCTCCCCGCCGAGGATCGCGCTTTCAATTGTATCGGCATGGCAGGTGCCGTTACAATTGAGAGCAATGATGAGAGAGTGAGCGGCGCGCTTCCTCTCTTATCATTCTCCCCGCTGTAACTGTTGGCATTCTGACGTCATCACTGCGTGCCTGCTGAGAGGTCAGAGCGAGCGACAGCACTGGACGCGCCGAGGAGACTGGATCAGCGGGGGAACGAGGAGAAGTGAGTATTAATCACTGTATACTACATGAGGGTGCCTGCTGTTTTCTGGCTCTGCACTGTGCTGTATACAGACTGTGTTATATTATATAGCACAGCCTGTATATAGCACAGTGCAGAGCCAGATAGCAATAGGCAGCCTCATGTAGCATACAGCTTGTATATAGCCTATATACAAGCTGTATGCTACATGAGGGTGCCTATTGCTATCTGGCTCTGCAGTGTGCTATATACAGGCTGTACTATATACAAGCTGTATACTACATGAGGGTGCCTACTGCTATCTGGCTCTGCACTGTGCTAAATATAGGCTGTGCTATATACAAGCTGTATGCTACATGAGGGTGCCTAATGCTATCTGGCTCTGCACTGTGCTGTCTGGATCTGCACTGTACTATATAGGTCTGTGTATTACATGAGGATACTTAATGCTATCTGGCTCTGCACTGTGCTATATAGGTGTTGTGTACTACATGAGGGTGCCTAATGCTATCTGGCTCTGCACTGTGGTATATAGGGGCTGTATACTACATGAGGGTGCCTAATGCTATCTGACTCTGCACTGTGGTATATAGGGGCTATATACTACATGAGGGTGCCTAATGCTATCTGGGTCTGTATTGTGCTATATGTGGGCTGTATACTACATGAGGATAAAACCTAAAATATGTAGCCCCAAGATACCAATAAATTAAGTAAAGGTGGGGATACAAAGAGAAAGGACCACGAATAATCAAAGTGAAATACAGACTGGCTTTTTCCATCTAGCCTGCAACTACTGTGCACCCTGTATCACCGTATATTTAATAAAGTCTGTATTTCACTTTGATTATTCGTGGTCCTTTCTCTTTGTATCCCCACCTTTACTTAATTTATTGGTATCTTGGGGCTACATATTTTAGGTTTTATATTCTTGTGGACCTCTTTCCGGTCATAGGAAAGTTTGTTTAGGTTATGTATACTACATGAGGATGCCTAATGCTATCTTGGTCTGCATTGTGCTATATGCGGGCTGTATACTACATGAAGGTGCCTAATGCTATATGGGTCTGCATTGTGCTATATGGGGGCTGCTTAATGTTATATGGGGGCTGCATAGTGCATATGGGGGCTACATAATACTATATGGAGGACAATGGGGGCTTCATAACACAATATGGGGGCTGCATACTACTATACCCCCAGAGTTGTATTTCCCCTCCACCCAGGTGCTGTATACCCCCTCAGAGCTGTATGTCCCCCCACCACCCCAGAGCTGTATACCCCCAGAGCTGCATGTCACCCCCCACCTCACAGCTGTTTGTCACCCCACCTCAGTCACTGCCCTCCTCTAGAGCTGTATGCCCCCCATTGCTGTATACCCCTTTCTTCAGTAATATGTATTCCCCCAGTAATGTGTTTGTCCCCAGCCTTTCTTGTGATGTATATACAGCAGTGTTAGTGTGATCTATGTGCGGCCATGTCTGTTAGACAAGCGGGGAGCTGAATGAGGCTGTTGCCGGCTTCCCAATATTAGAAATATATATACAGGATAAATATATAAAAATAATGTGTGTGTATCTGTGTGTGTGTGTGTGTGTGTGTGAGCATGTATGATGTGTATCTATGTATGTCAGTGTATATGACTGTGTATAGATTTATGTCTATTTATGTGTTTTTGTGAATTTCTTTTTAAATAAGTATGTGTACATATGCCTGTATGTGTATGTATCTGTGCATGTCTATGTGTGGATGGGGCCCACTGAGACTCTTTCGCCCAAGGCCCACAAAAACCTGGAGCCGGCCCTGCCATACACACCTCCAGGCTGTAAGGGCTATTTGACTAAGAAGGAGAGTGATGGGGTTCTACGCCAGATGACCTAGTCTCCACAGTCACCAGACCTGAACCCAATCAAGATGGTTTGGGGTGAGCTGGACCGCAGAGTGAAGGCAAAAGGGCCAACAAGTTCTAAGCATCTCTGGGAACTCCTTCAAGACTGTTGGAAAGCCATTTCCGGTGACTACCTCTTGAAGCTCATCAAGAGAATGCCAAGAGTGTGCAAAGCAGTAACCAAAGCAAAAGGTAGCTACTTTGAAGAACCTAGAATATAAGACATATTTTCAGTTGTTTCACACTTTTTTAAGTATTTCATTCCACATGTTTTAATTCATAGTTTTGATGCCTTCAATGTGAATCTGCAATTTTCAGAGTCCTGAAAATAAAGAAAACTCTTTGAATGAGAAGGTGTGTCCAAACTTTTGATCTGTACTGTATAAAGTAGGATTTTTGTGTACTCACCGTAAAATCTCTTTCTCTGAGTCTTCATTGGGGGACACAGGACCATGGGTTATGCTGCTGTCACTAGGAGGCTGACACTAAGTAAACATAAAAAAAGTTAGCTCCTCCCTAGCAGCATACACCCCGAGCCGGAGGCGGGCTCAGATCAGTTGGTGCACAAGCAGTAGGAGGAGTACCAGAATCACCATACATAAACACAAGTTGTAACTAAAACAATGCAGCCGTGCAAACAAGAGGTCTATGAACATAAGACCACTGAAAAAATAGCAGGCAAATGCAATTGAATCAACCAAAAAAACCAAGCAGGGTGGGTGCTGTGTCCCCCAATGAAGACTCAGAGAAAGAGATTTTACGGTGAGTACACAAAAATCCTACTTTCTCTATCGTTTCATTGGGGGACACAGGACCATGGGACGTCCAAAAGCAGTCCCTGGGTGGGAATACCGAAAAACCCGCAGAGGCAGACAACAACAACCTCCCTCGGCGGGCTTGCACTATAATTGAATGCTGCCACCCTATTACAGGTGCGCAACTGCTGCCTGCAAGACCTTTCTCCCAAAAATAGCATCTGCCGATGCTTGGGTGTGAACGTGGTAGAACCTAGTAAAGGTGTGCAGGCTAGACCAGGTGGCGGCCTTGCAGACCTGGTCGGCCGACGCCTGATGCCTAATCGCCCAAGAGGCGCCCACTGCGCGGGTAGAGTGCGCCTTTACCCCCCGCGGCGGAGACTTGTCCCGAATCCGGTAGGCCTCTGATATGGCGGACCGGATCCATCTGGCAATTGTGGCCTTGGATGCCGATTCACCCTTCTTGGGACCAGAAGGGAGAACAAACAGACCATCTGACTTACGGAACGGCGCGGTCCTGGAGACATAAATTCTAAGTGCACGCACTAGGTCCAGGGTGTGCAAGGACCTCTCCAAGCTGTGAGAGGGGCCAGGACAGAAGGATGGAAGGATGATTTCCTCGTTAAGATGGAACGGGGAGACCACCTTTGGGAGAAAAGCGGGATCTGGCCGGAGAACCGCTTTGTCCTGGTGAAAAATCAAAAAGGGGGAACGACAAGAGAGAGCTGCCAGCTCTGACGTCCTGCGAATAGAAGTGATGGCAACAAGAAACACCACCTTCCAAGACAGGTGAGACAGGGAAGATTCTCGCAAGGGCTCGAATGGGGAGCCCTGAAGTGACCCTAGGACTAGATTAAGGTCCCACGGTTCTAGAGGCCGACGGTACGGCGGTGCCAGGTGGGCTACTCCCTGGATGAAGGTCTTAACCTGTGAACGAGCGGCCAGTGGCTTCTGAAACAGGATTGATAACGCCGATATCTGGCCCTTTAGTGTTGCGAGCGAGAGACCCGCATCTAGGCCTGACTGCAAGAATGCCAACAGGGAAGGAAGGGAGAAGGCGAGAGGAGAAGAAATATTCTGCTCTTCACACCACCTGAAGAAAACTTTCCACGTGCGGTGGTAAATCTTTGATGAAGATGGCTTCCTGGCCCTAATCATTGTCTGAATCACTCTTGAGGAAAAACCAGCCTTAGCTAGAACCCAGGATTCAATGGCCAGGCCGTCAAATTTAGGACCTGTGAGTTCTGATGGAAGAGAGGCCCCTGCTGCAGGAGATCTGGACGGTCTGGAAGGCGCCACGGAGCGTCTGCGAGGAGCTGAGTTAGTTCCGCGAACCATGCTCGCCTGGGCCAGTCCGGAGCCACTAGGATGACCGGTATCCCTTCCGCCTTGATCTTCTTGAGGACCCTCGGAATTAGAGGGAGCGGAGGGAAGATGTACGGGAGACTGAACTGGCTCCATGACAGGGTGAGGGCGTCGACTCCTAAAGCCAAGCGGTCGCGGCACCGCGCTACAAAGTGCGGAACTTGACGGTTGAACCGGGAGGCCATTAGGTCCACGTCCGGAACTCCCCATCTGTCGCAGATCTGGTTGAAGACTTCCCGGTTGAGGGACCATTCTCCGGAGGCGAGGCCTTCCCTGCTGAGGAAGTCCGCCGCCCAATTGTCCACGCCTGGGATGTGTACCGCTGAGATCAGGGAGTGATGACACTCGGCCCAGTGCAATATCTTCTTGACTTCTCGCATCGCCCCGACACTTCTTGTGCCGCCTTGGTGGTTGATGTACGCCACCGCCGTCGCATTGTCCGACTGGATCCTGACCGGGCAACCTTGTACTAGGTGCCGAAACTGCTGCAAGGCTAGCCGGATGGCTCTTATCTCCAAAATGTTGATCTGGAGACAACTCTCTCTCGGTGACCATCGGCCCTGCGCTGTGTGATGTCGAAACACTGCTCCCCAGCCCTGGAGACTGGCGTCGGTGGTCACTATCTTCCAGTGGAGCGGGAGGAAAGACCTCCCTGATGCGAGGTTGCGCTGATTGAGCCACCAACGGAGGGAGTTGCGGGTCTCCGGCGAAAGATGAAACCTGCGGTCCAGAGAAAAGGGAGATCTGTCCCACTTCTTCAGCAAGGCCAGCTGGAGTGGCCGGAGATGGAACTGTGCAAAGGGTACCGCTTCCATCGCCGCCACCATACGACCGAGGACTCGCATGCCGAACCTGATGGACACTTGGCGCTGACGCCGAAGAGCGCGGAGTCCTCGTTGTAGGGAGGAGATCTTCTCCTGTGTGAGGAAAACTCGCCCTTGGATGGTATCGAATACCATGCCTAAAAAGGTGATCCGACGGGCCGGGATCAGAGAGGACTTCTTCCGATTTATCAGCCAAACTAACCGTGAAAGGGTGTCGATCGTGACCTGAACCCCGAGACGACAGTCCTCGAAAGAAGAGCCCTTTATCAACATATCGTCCAAGTACGGGATGACCATGACACCCCTGGCATGCAGGACGGACATGGCAGCAGCCATGATCTTCGTAAAGACCCTGGGTGCGGATGCGAGGCCGAAGGGAAGAGCTGTGAACTGGAAGTGATCTTCCGCTATCGCAAAACGGAGGAACTGTTGGTGAGAGGTGGCTATCGGGACGTGAAGATAGGCGTCTCGAATATCCAGCGATGCCAGGAATTCGCCTACCTCCATGGACGCGATGACGGACCGGAGTGACTCCATTCGAAACGGCCGAGGTCTCACCGACCTGTTCAGAAGCTTTAGGTCGAGGACGGGACGAACAGAGCCGTCCTTTTTGGGGACCACGAAAAGGTTGGAATAGAACCCCTTGAAACGCTCTGCGGGAGGGACTGGTACCACGACTCCGGTTCGGAGGAGGGAGTCTATGGAGTGAAAGAACGCGCGAGCCCGCGCGGTAGACTCGGGAGGGCGAGATAGGAAAAAACGTCTCGGTGGCTTTGCCTCGAATTCTATTTTGTAGCCTGATGTGATGATCTCTCTGACCCAGGCATCGGCGGTCAGGGGGATCCACACATGCTGAAAACGAGACAGGCGCCCTCCCACAAGTCTGGCGCTGTTGCGCGCCGACCGCGAGTCACTTGGAGGAACGACGGCGGTAACCAGAAGAGGATCTCGTGGACTGGCGGGGGCGTGAACGCCAGGCGGGATTGGTCTTGAATGACGGGGTCTTCCTGTCCCTCGGAGGAGAGCGGCTTTTCCGCGGCTGGGGATTGGAGCTGAAGCTGCGAAAGGACCGGAAACGAGCGGTGGAGCGCCGATTCTGGAAGCGCTTGGGGCGCAATTGGGGGAGAGATGTACTCTTTCCTCCCGTTGCATCGGAGATCAGCTGGTCCAGCCTATCTCCGAAGAGACGCTCCCCTAGGAAGGGCAGGGAAGTTAGTGACTTCTTAGAGGCCGCATCCGCGTTCCAGGAGCGGAGCCAAAGGGCTCGACGGATGGCCACATTGTTGCTGGCGGCCTGGGTCGCGCAACTTGCAGACGCCAGGGCTGCATTGAGCAAGTACTCACCCGCGAGGGAAATCTGCGAGGCGATGGGAACCAGGTCCGGATTGGTAGGAATGGCGCGGAGACCGCCGCGTAGCGTGTCCGCCCAGGACATCAGGGCCTTCGCCACCCAAACCGAGGCGAAGGCCGGAGAGAGGGATGAGCCCGCTGCCTCGAAGGCGGAACGGGCCAACCTGTCAATAGTACGGTCCGTAGGATCTTTGAGAGACGTACCGTTAGTGAGTGGAAGGACTGTGTGAGAAGATAGGCGGGAGACTGGGGGGTCAACCACAGGGGAACCTGCCCAATCCTTTCTAAGACCCTCAGGAAAGGGATAATGCAAATCGATGGACTTACCGCTGGTAAATACCCTGTCCGGCTGTTGCCTGTGGCTGCGCAGTAACTCAGCGAATTCTGGATGTCCGCTGAATGTGTTCTGGGCCCGCTTCACCCGCTTAAAGGAGACCTGGGTGCTCTGGGAGGAGACTGGGTCCACCTGTACCTTCAAGGTCTGGTTTACTGCTTCTATCAGGCTATTTACCATGTGCCGAATATCGGCCGCCTGCTCTGAGTCCTGTAGGGGTACCGCATCGGAATCATCCTCGGAGCAGTCAGAAGCCTCCCTGGAGGACTGACGGTCTGGACCTGGAGATGAAGGTGAAACCTGGGAAGAGTCTGAGGACGAGACCCGGCGGGTCCGTTTCTGAGCAGCAGAGGAGGACCCTGCAACGGGGCTCACCTGCTCCGGGGGCAATTGCGCCGGGTCTGCGGGAATCTGGGCGAGCGTCGGCAGCAGGCGTAGAGCTTGCGCGATGGTCCGAGAAGCCTCAGAGAGGGAATCTACGGACTGGGACAGGGACGCTAGCCAGTCGGGGGGGGCGGGACGCAGGGCCCTGCAGCATATGGCGCTGTGGCGTCTGCGGTATCAGAAGCGTCGGCCGCGGAGTCCTGCGGAGGCTGCGCGTCTGTAGAACAGACGGAGCATAGTGGGGCGTCCTGACCCTGGGAAAATTTGGAGCTGCAGGAGGAGCATGCAAAAAATAGTGCAAAGGGGGCCTGCTTGGATTGGGTGGGCTTAGCCTTAGGCATGGTGCACACAGGTACTCTCCCTGGTGGCTGCTAGGAAGGAGACAGGAGAGGGTTAACTCGTCCCTAAACTCAGAGAATGCTACCTAGTGAGGGCTACTCCTTAGGAGCAGAGCTTACCCAGGTCCTGCGTGCTGCCCACCAGTCCAGAAGTGGAGTCCAGGAATGAGCTGGCCAGAAAACTCAGAACGCCGGCGTGCTGCAGCCTCAGGGGACCAGAGGCAGGCTAAAATGAAGAGGGGACGCTGGAGGAGGCTGGGGGAGGAGCAGGATTCCGGCGCGAAAAGTCTGGAGGATTCACAGCCCCCACCATCTGCCAGGAGGCAGAGCAGTGGGAGGTACAGAGGGAGACGACCGGCGGCCAATAGCATGCAGCGGGGGCGTGGCTAGGACGCAGGAGCGACTAGGCCGAAGCCGGGGACTAAATTTATGGAGGGGGCCGGGGGAAAGAGCAGGGAAGTCGGATCCTACCTGCAATCGGCGGCGCCGGCTCAGCGATGGATGCGGTGCAGGCAGAGCTCCCTGGCCCTGCCTGTGAACAGCGCTGCTCGTCCAGGAAGGCTCCGGGGGAGAGCGTGCTGAAGGCAGGGTAGTGGGCATCATGATGGGGGTAGACAGCCCCCTATGAGGAGAAGGCAGCGTGACAGGGCCCCATCTATCACAAACGCTGCTGAGGTTCCATCCCTGCTGTATTCCCCTGTACGCCCTTTGGGGTGATACCTCAGGGCGAATCAGGGGTGCCCACAAAACAACCTGCCCACACGCGCACCCCCGGGAGTGGTACCACGGGGACGGGCGGGGGAGAGGGCCCCGAAGTCTCAAGCCCCTGCGACCCTGGGGAGCGGTACCCACGGGGCTGCGGAGAATGAGTGAAGCGAATACCTGCAGAGAAGAAGACGACAGGTATGAGAGCGATGAGCGGCGCCGAAATAAAATAAAAAAGCGCAAAAACATACATGGCTGAGGGGGGCCGAGACGGCCCACATCAGCCTCCTACGACACTAAGCTAAAAACTGATCTGAGCCCGCCTCCGGCTCGGGGTGTATGCTGCTAGGGAGGAGCTAACTTTTTTTATGTTTACTTAGTGTCAGCCTCCTAGTGACAGCAGCATAACCCATGGTCCTGTGTCCCCCAATGAAACGATAGAGAAAGGGAATTTTTGAGGTAGGCCTCTAAATATTATGAGGCACAGCATTGTGCACACCCTTGAAAAATTAATTGTATGACTTCCAATTACACGTCATCCATTACCCCCTACCTGACAGGGTGAAAGAGCAAGCTTCTGTGATGGTGGCTATTGCCCGCTCATCTAGAACATTCTGTAGGGGCAGTATTGCCACTGGCACTGGCTTTTACTGCTGAGGCATGGCTATCAGTTAATTCATCCATTTGCTGGAACTCCTTTGAAAATAGGATGTACTAGTATATTCAATAGTTAGTAAGGATTAAAGAAATAGAGCATTCTTTGAAAGAAAAAATTCTCTTGGGTTACAATAATATCAACAATATAGCCCCAATTCATTACAATTAGTGTCGTGCATGACAGTCATAATGAACGGGGATGCCAGAGCATAATACATCTAAAGCAATAAGAGGCGAAAGTAATTTGATAAAATAGACATGTCTTCCAAGTATACCTTAGGTAGAAATTACTCCAGTCAGGTATTGAAATACATTTATGTACTAACATTTGCTACAAAAGTGGTGTAAATATTCATCAGATTGATGGGCGAGCTTAGCCATCTCACGTCCTACCCATGCTCCTCTTGTATCAGCACAGTTAGCCAGGACTGGGGTAAAAGTACTAATATTTTTCCACAAACATTTGCTACTGTTTGCTGTACAGGACCCTGAGGTTTTTTTCTTCTACATGCGGCTTAGGGAGACAGGGAGGACAGACAAGACGGGAAGGACGGAGGTCAGGGAAAGGAGTACTAGATAGCAGGCAGGATCAGAACAGACTCACAGGAACCAGAAGCGCACACTGCAGAACAGGAACTATCACTGGTGACGTACCGAGGAAAACCGTTTCAAGATAAGGCACTGTGACCCCGGAACGAGGCAGAACAGAATAGGCTCCTCCCATCGGACCTAACTCGGGAGAATGCAGACAGCAGGAAAACAACACATACAATGGTCATATGTGAATCTTGACAAATTCTCTTTTTGGTTTCTGCTGCATATCGATTCATAATTGTGCACCCCCTTCTCTAGTCTTGTTCTATTTATATTTTTTGCTATAGTTGCTTTGCTTTTCTTGTTGTTTTGCCATCTTATCATTTTGGACAATGTAAAAGTATGTGGCTGTCATACTCTTATATATGAAAATATATTTCCTTGTCTGTCTGAATTGCGGCAGCGATGATTGTTATATTATTGACCTCACTGATGATTATCATATCATCTAATATATAAAGCTGAGTGTATGTTTGTGTGTCTGTGTATGTCCGCTAAAGGAATCCGCATCGTCGCATTTACAATCACAAAATTTTGCACAGACACCTCATGTGACTCAAGGAATGTCATAGACTATGTTTTGATGCGAAAATTTAACCCCGCGCTTTACAGTTACTCTCCAAAAAAACTGCCTTCCTTAAAGTCAATAGAGCTGTGAGCTATTAGGTTACTAATAGGAGCTGTGATTGGTTGCTATAGGAACAAACTAAATTGTTAGTATAAGAAGCTTATGCGTGAGCTAATAAGATGTCTGTGGGGAGACGGATAGTAAGAGACAGAAAGAGACAGACAGAGACAGACAGACAAGGAAAGACACAGAGAGAGACAGTCAAAGAGACAGACAGGCAGACAGCTACAGACAGACAGGGAAAGAGACAGGCAGACAGGGAAAGAGACAGACAGTCAAAGAGACAAATAGGGAAAGAGACAGACAGGGAAAGAGACAGAGAGATAGAGACAGACAGTGAAAGAGACAGACAGACAGACACCGACAGACAGGGAAAGAGGCAGAAAAAAAATGGGTTTTCAGCTCACCAGTTTGTTGTAAATTCAGCTGGATGAAAGCTCTTGGACGGTGCTCAGTAGAACAAGGAAGACTGTAGACAATCAAAGTGAGGAGGTACTCCGGCACAAAACGTCCATGCAGACAGAAATTGTTAAAGATCTGATCATAATCATCTGATGATTATGACTAAAGACCCAGCGTCTGAAACGCGTCAATCATAGGAAATTTTATCCTCACTATGTATTTTATCTATTAGGAATTAAAGATGTTTTTTTAATCTTTAACAATTTCTGTCTGCATGGATGTTTTGTGCCGGAGTACCTCCTCACTTTGATTGTCAAGGAGACAGGCAGACAGGGAAAGAGACAGACAGTGAGATAGACAGACAGGGAAAGAGACAGACACGGAAAGAGACAGAGAGAGAGAGACAGACAGTCAAAGAGACAGACAGGCAGACTGACACAGACAGACAGGGAAAGAGACCGGCAGACAGGGAAAGAGACAGAGACATGGAAAGAGACAGAGGCAAGTAAAAAGAAAGGGAAACAGACAGAGACAAGTAAAGAGACGGGGATAGAGACAGACATGGGAAAGAGACAGACGTGGGAAAGAGACATCGACATAGGGGGAAAGAGAGAGACATAGGGGGGAAGAGAGAGAGACATAGGGGGAAAGAGAGAGAGACATGTTGTCCAGTAGAGTTCAAGCCATTGAATTTGTTTGCTATTTGATTGACAAATTATTGTTTGTGGCATGTAGTAGAGAGTCTCCGAGAGAGCTGAGACTCTAGAGGAAATTGATGCAAAGGGAGAACATACAAACATGAAGCAAATGTCATATTATTGTCAAGCTGTGAAGTTAAGAATATACTGCTTCAGGATTTAGTAAAGGTTAAAAGTACAGATAGAGTTAAGAAAATGGTTAGAAATATATGTTTTCTAAACTACTAGTATTTGTCTGTCTAGTAGAGATCTACAGGGAATTTTTTATATTTTTTGGCAAATTCGGTCTATATCTTTAAAGGATGATTTTCACTTCCGCTTTATTAACTGGGGGATAAGCCATCATTTTTTTATTTCAAATAAGTGCTAGTTAAATCTGTAAAAGCAAGATTCCTGTCTTTGCTTCATATATGCCAAAGTGTGAGCTGATATAATTTTTTTTTCTCCTCTAGTGAAGCTTTCTTAACCTCTCACCTCCAAGTCCATTGAGAGCAGAATGGGTCAATCATCTTGAGTAAAGTTCTGCATTCCTTTTTCTCTCTAGGGAACATGGAAGTACACAGAGCACTGGATCACTTGCAGAGCCTACAGAAGAAGCACACGATATCATACTTACATTATGTTTCTTTCTTCTCATTTACTTTATTTTGGCTAAAATAATATAGAATAGATTATTACTTTCATTCCATTTGTATATTTTAATACAAATTTGCTGATTTTGAGAAAACATTTGAGAAAGGATGATTTCTAACTACTGAAAAAAAATATACCAGGCAAAATGTTGTAATCTAGCACGGCAACTAAAAGTTCACATGAGTATGCTAGAAAAGACATAACATTATAGAAAGTTAGCCATAGTCCATAGACGTTTTGTGATAAACGTATTCTGACTTGTTTTAGGAAAAAATTGGAATAGTGGAGACTCTTTCCTTAGAAATCTGTATTTCACTCTACTGGAATTACTTATAGAATTTTCTGAATACATTGTTAATTATTATAAAAGAGATGTGTCCTTACATGAACAATGCTGATTGGAGAGTGTCAGGGTTTGTAGGGACACATACTCGCTAGTAGTAGAGAGTTGTCAAGGTATTAATTCATTTCTAGGTGTTTGAAGGAGCAATATGACTATAGTGGAATAAAAGTGTGTAATCTAAAGGGTGCTTTACACGCTGCTACATCGCTAATGATATATCGGTGTGTCACGGTGTTTGTGACGCACATCCGGCGTCATTAGCGAAATCGCAGTGTGTGACAGCTTGGAGCGATGATCAACGATCGCAAAAACATCAAAAATCTTTGATCGTTGACATGTGACGTCGCTGTGAGGCCGCACAAACCGCCCCCCTTAGCAAGGAGGCGGTTCGCTGGCCACAGCGACGTCGCAGGGAAGGTAAGTCTGTGTGACAGGTGTAAGCAATGTTGTGCGCCACAGGCAGCGATTTGCCCGTGACGCACAACCGACGGGGGCGGGTACGCTCGCTAGCGATATCGATAGCGATATCGCAGTGTGTAAAGTGCCCTTAAGTGCTGAGAGATTTGTATCAGGATACAGTGTCTCACGGATCAGAAATGAGACCAGACAGTTGCGGAGAACTTGGATATTTTTACTAAAGAGCATTGGACGAGGATCTCCGACAATGCAACAAGACAAACTACCAAACTATATAACATACACCAAGTGAGGTTTGACCAGAACCACCATACTGCCCCAATGACACTGACCCGAGATGTTAACTTAACTATGGTATGCCCTGCCTAATACAAGAGCATGCAAATTACTCTGATGAAGCAGTGTAAATTACTAGGTGATTGAAATGGTATGTTGGTGGGACAGCACAACAGTTCACAAACTTATACAAAGCTTTATACCTCCCCTCTGAAACCACACACAGGAAAAGAATGCCCGGGCATCAAATAAAAAAAACTGACCGCAATCTTTATTAGTTAAAGGTTTAGGTATTTAGTTCTTTTTACAATGGCTGCAGTTTATCTAACCTGGTTTGGCACCAAACACTATATTTGCTTGCACGCTTCTCGCCAACGATGTCCACGGCGGGGGCTGAGCTCAAGACTTACATGGGGAAGAGTTTAGCAGATTCTCGCCTTTTCCGGAAAATGTGTAACTGTGCCTAATTATGTTACTCATCACACAAGGAGGAGGTCCTCTGTCAGGTCACTAATACACCCGTGCAATCGGGAAGAGCCAGGCAAAGCGCTAGAATTAGTGCATCTAAAGGATGCACCAATTGTGGGGCGGCTGTGGGCTGGTATTTTTAGGCTGGGAAGGGGTCAATATCCATGGACCTTACCAGCCTGATAACGTCAGCCCGCAGATATCTGCTTTACCTTTGCTGGGAGGGAAGGACCCCAAGATATTTTTTTTTAAATATTTGATTACGTATTAGGTTAAACAAGGTTTAAAACACCCTTTAGTACTACATGAAAGGCACTAAAGGGTGTTTTTAGCCTTGTTTAACCTATTAAATGAACAAATAATTAAAAAAAATTATGTGGGGTCCCCTATATTTCTGATAACCAGCGGATTGATATTATTAGTCCTGGAAAGTTCATGGTTATTTGGCTCTTCTCAGTCTAAAAATATCAGCCTGCAGCTGCCCCAGAAGTGGCGCATCATATCAGATGTGCCAATTCTGGTACTTTGCCTTAGCTTATCTCTATTGTCCTGATGTGTTGGCAATCAGGGTAATATTTTTGGGGGGTTAATGTGAGCTTTTTAATGTCAGCTGGAATCTAGCCCAGGGGTTAGCAATGGAGAGGTGTCTATCAGACACTCCTATTACTAACCTAGCAATCATAAAGATAATAACACACAAAAATATTTTATTTACAAAAAAAACACTTCCCGACTCATGCCCTGGTTCACAATTTAAAAAAACAAAACAAACAAACCCATGCAGCTCCACTCTGAAGTAGTCCACCAATTCCTACATAGTCCTCAAATGGGAACCTGAAATAAAAAGAGAGGAAGGTAAATAAATAAAACAATAGACTATCCCTCGTTCACCCATTGGTGGCATTCCCATGACGTCCACCGATTTCACCATAGGTGTTTCAGAGTGCAGCCTAACCAGGAGTGACCTATGAAGCTTCTTTCTTAAAGCAAGGCTCCGAAGGTTGTGCTACAGAATAAGTGGACATTGTAGGAAAGCCATGGACTATGTTGGAGCTGCAGGGATTCTTTAAATAATAAATTGATGAACAAGGGACTGTATGTTGTCTTTCTTTCTTTCTTTTTATGTCTTTCAAGTTCCCATTTGTAGAATAGTTTGGATCTTCATGGCTTTTTTTTTAATAAACTGGTGAACCAGGACAAGAGTCGAGGAGAGTTTTTTTAAAGTCATGTTTTCAGTGTGTTCTTTGCTATTTTTTTTATCGGGGTGTCTGATTAACGTTTCTCCATTACTAACACCTGGGCTTGATGCCAGCTGACATTACACAGCTGACATCAACCCCCAAAAATATTACCTCGATTGCCCTGGTGCAGTAGTGAAACACTAGAATTCGGGCATCTAATATAATATGCCAATTCTGGGGTGGCTGCGGGCTGATATTTTTAGGCATGGAATGGTCAAATAATCATGGGCCTTCCCAGATTTAAAATACGATCCCGAAGCTATCAGCTTTACCTTGGCTAATTATAAAAACTAATAGGGGATGTACGTTATTTTTTAATATTAGTTATTTATTAGGTTAAACAAGGTTAAAATCACCCTTTAGTGCCACATAAAAGGCACTAAAGAGTGCAAGTGTACAAACCCTGCTCTCATCTAAGCTAACCTTCCTAATCAACTCTCCCTGAACTGTTCCAGGGGAGAGAGTGTTTAGCATCTTACCCCTGGGGGTCATATAAGACCCAATGACGCAATGCAGCCGGCCCATCATAGTTATGCCAGTAGTTAACATTGCTACGGCATTACTGTATATGGAAGGCAATCCCCACATGTTGACTGGCTGTTTAACAGACCCAAAATATGTGGGGATGGGACTCTAGCTTGGCGTTCGAGTACCTGCGATACTCGATCAAGAGTGTCTCGAGCACCCCGATGTTCGACCTGGTATTGAGCAGTGCCGAGCATGCTTACTCATCACTCAGAAACAAAACTTTGCACTCAAAAAAAATTCAGAGTTGATATTTTATTTTCACTGAAATCCACACTAATCATAACATTTTAGCTACATTTGAACTTCATCAGCTAAATGGATTGCTGACTGTAGTAAAGAAGGATAGTGCACAAAGACAAGCTATAGAATCTGCGTTAACTTGCTCAAGATAGGGCACAAAGTAGAGGCATATCACAATCAGTGCATACATACATCATTAGGCCACCATCAGTAGATGAAATCAGCACCAGAACCACCATCAGTACATGGGTAAATACCAGAACCACATCAGTACATCAATACGTAACTAAAACAACCATCAGTGCATGAATACAGAACTAAGATCACCATCAGTGCTTACATACAGCTCTAGAATCACCATCATGATCATAGCACCAGAATCACCATCAGTATATACAATATTGCCTCAATACCATCTCCCTTGTGATCTACAAAAATCATACTGTCTCGCCTTATGAAGTTTAACCACCACATCATCCTCTTTATGAACTATAAACAAAACACAGTCTACCCTTATAATCTATAACCATCATATTGTTCGCTTTTATGAACTGTAACCGCCATGCCTTGTCCCTTATGAGCCATGATCTATATACTGTCTTCTGTCTACTGTTTATCCTCATACTGAAAATTTCTCCACACTGTAAACAACTTTGTGGTACACCTCCACCATGTTGTCCCCTCTCCATTGTGTGCCTCTATTTCACGCAACCCCCTTCCTATGTCCATACAGTGGCCACTCTTCATACTGGGATCTTGCACTGCACCCCCTCCAGGCAGCCTCCCCACATTTTAGCCACATACAAGCCTCACTCTGCAAACTTTCACCCCTATACTGTGCTTACATTCTCTGTCTCTGAGGCAATGCAGTGATGTCAGCAGCATGATGATGTTAAAACAAAAAAAGTTTTGGCACCGAGTTAGCCAGTTGCAAATTGATTGATTGCTCTCAGTGAGAGGAACAAAATTATAATCTTGTGGTTCTGATACCTGTTAAAGGGAACCAATCACCAGGATTTTCGCATATAACCTCAGTGGTTAGAACTGCAGCCTTGCAGCACTGGGTTCCTGGGTTCTAATCTCACTAAGGGCAACATCTGCAAGGAGTTTGTATGTTCTCCCCGTGTTTGTGTGGATTTCTTCCGGGTACTCCGGTTTCCTCCCACACTCCAAAAACATACAGATAGGGACTCTAGATTGTGAGCCCCAATGGGGACAGTATTGCCAATGTATGAAAAGTACTGTGGAATTAATAGTGCTATATAAATGAATAAAATTATTATTATTATTATTATTATTATTATTATTAATAACCTAAAGCCAGTGCTATACTGGCACTATCAGGCTGAGTATACATATTTAGTTAGCCACTAAAGGGAACCAATCACCAGGATTTTTGTATATAACCTAACACCAGTGCTATACTGGCACTATCAGGCTGCTTTTCTACATACCATTAGTGATCAGCTCGGATGTATAGGTTTTGAAATCCAAGAAAGTGAAGTTTGTAAAATGAGCAGCTTCTTGAGTGACAGCAGCACTGGAGCAGATCATATATTCATAGTTATCCCCGCCTTTTGTAAGAATTAGCATAAGTATGTGACACCCTGGACTAGCCAGGTAGTCACAAACACAACACCACACACACCCCTTCCCCGGACAGGTGACACCAGTCACACAGAAATCCTTGTTGCCACCCTCCGGGCTTGATGTCCACACCAGGTGTGGCGGAGCCAGGCGGTTGACTCCACCCACCGAGGAGTTCACGGGCCTGGAGGCGGGAAAACACGGCAGTAAGAGAAAAAGAGTGAGAGTGGAAGGAGAGTAGAAAGGACACGCACAGGCGGAGCTGGGACCAGGCCCGCCAGTGAGACTGCTAGGTGTCTGGGTCGGAGCCCAGACACCTCCAGCAAGGTCGGCAGATGGTGGTGGCCGTCTGCATGAGTTGGGAGTACGGTCGGTGGAACCGTAGGACCGGGGTCGGGCCCACTGGTACCGAACCGGGGAGCCGATTGGAAGCCAAGCACCAGGCAGGGTACTCAGACCCCGACTAGGCTAGTAGCCGCCCTGATAGTCAAATTCACTGATTGCGGTCTGGACCTCAGGGGTTCATTCCCACCCAAGTCCCAATTGAAGGCAACAGCCCAACCATCCAGGATAAGTGCCACCGTCAACGGCAAGAGATCCAAAGGGCCAGCGTCTGTGGGCAAATGGGCTCCTACGACACTTACACGCCGGGGAGCGGACTACCAGTGTCCAGGCACAGGAGTCGACATCTACATAACACAGGTTCAGGGAAACGACAGCCATCACCAACCCGTCCAGGAAGAGCACTGCAGCCGGCTGCGGGCCCCATCCATTCTGCCATTTGGTTTACCAGAGACTCTAGAATCTTGTGTCAGAGTGAGTACACCAGTGCCTTCGGGCCGCGCACCGCACTGTACCGCACCTGCGTCCAGTACGTCCACGCTCTCTCGCCCCCAGCACCTTTCCTATCGCCCCTGCCCACGGAGGGGTTAACACCAAGCTGCATCACAACATCCTCGGGAGGCCTAGTCAACGGCAGCGGTGGTGTCCATCATACAATCACCACAACCCGTGGGTGGCGTCACGAACTTTACCAAATCCAACAACCAACCACCCGAACCCCTGCATGCATCGCCACTACCCCCTTTCAGAGAGGCGTGACCCCTGGGTCCGTGAGAGGCTGGAGCCACCGCCTGCAGTACGTGAGCACGGACCCGAGCGGCTCGGCGGCCGCAGCCGAGGCCGCGGAGCGGTACACATCGATTCTTCTGGCGTCACAAACAGGATTGAACCAGTCTACTTACCAGTAGAAGTGCGCCTTGTAGTCCCCGTCAAGCGGCGTCCCGCTGAAAAATCTGAGAATCCGCCATCTTGGGCGTGGAAGTTTCCCGCTCGAGTCGTCTTCCCCGAGCAGTGAAGGCGCAAAAGTGAAGCCCCGCCCCCAGAGAGAGAGGTGCTGTGGAAAGACCAAGGGGGGGGGGCGGGCAAAGATCTTGCCTCATGTGACCAAGAAGATAAATAGCAGGGACGCCAGGACTCTGCACCCGTCTGGTTCCTGGACAAGCACTCTGCAAGATGTCCATTCCCGCACCAGGAACAGCTCGGACAGCGCAGATGTGCTGCCGTCTACAGGCCCAAGTCCGGTTCCTTACAGAAAGGTGGGTGGCCGAAATGGAGGAAGTGGCTGCAGCCGTGCGGAAACGCGAGGTGGAGGCAGTGTTAGAGGAGCAGGTAAGCGACCCACGTCCCTGCGTCCCTGAAGGATCGGCCGCTGTGGCTGAGGGGCTCGGCCTGATCCCGCTCACTTTGCTGCTTCCCCTGCCGCCCGTATCGGCTGCTGCCGCCCTGCCAGTCGGCCCGCTGCCCCCCGACACCGGCCGCGGAGTTCATCCCATCCGCCCATGAGGACGAGCCTGTGGACGCCGACCGCGGACAGCCCTTCGTACAGCCCGCACCAATCCCGTTGCCTTGGAAGATTTCCCGGGAGGTGCCCGTCCACGAGGTGAAGCCGCCAGTCCCGGAAGCGACCGCGCCCAAAGTAGTCCCGGCCCCGGCAGTCCGCCCGGCCATGGAGGAGGCGGATGTTGCCTGGAAGCCCGCCCGGCGGACAAAGCTGGCCACTCCCAAACTCCAGGCCTCGGCAGAGGCGGCGCAGGGTCGTTGCTGCGAGGCAGCACAGCAGGCCGCGACACAGCGGGGCTCCCCAATGCAGATGGTGCCGGTCGTAGCCAGCACGGGGAGCGCCGACTGGGCTCGACCCCCGCGCAATGGGAGCAGGCAGACGCTCAGTACTGGGAGCGGCAGCCTAGCCAGCTGGGCCGGGAAAAAGCGGCCCGGGAAAAGAGGCGAGCCGAGATCCTGGCCCGGACGATTAGGGAGAAAGAAAATCTCCGGTGCGCCACCTATCGGGTGCGGGGCCCAAGGTACGAAGGCCAAGTCCGGCGATTTGACCCTGACAGAGGATGGGGGTTTGTGTATGAGCCCCGCCTGGAAGCAGAGGTCTTCGTATCCCGTCGGGACGTGTACCCGCACCTGCCAATGGGTCACCCAGACCGTGACCTGATACCGGGAGAGTTAGTTACCTACCCCCGGCACTGCGGGGAGAGGGGCTGGTTTTCCCTTAGCGTCCAGAGACGGGCACGCTAAAAAGGCCCGGGGCACTCCCAGTCCCCTCCCCCACCGTACAGCCCTGATGTGGAGGAGTACGAGGAAGGTGACCTGAAATAGGGCAGCAGATCCCCGCTGTCTAAAGGACAGTCCCCGTTGGGACCCTACAGCAAGTCCCCGTTGGGACCTACATTGTTTTATGGTAGCGGAATCGGCTACTGAAGCGCCCGTCCCTGTTGGGACTTTTGTTGTCCTCCTTTCCCAAAGACAAGGCTGAGAACCTGCAAGCCACCGCAATAACTATTGGGCTTGTAAATAATGCCCCAATTGCCCTTCCCACAACTACCAGTCTCCGGAGACGCTGGTTGGAGGAGGGACCCGTAGCAGAGTAGGCTGGGTCCGGTCACCATCAGAACTGGTGACTATCCTCCGGGTCAGGGGTCCCCCTAGATGTGGGGCCTCTGAGTGACTGCAGGGTGCGAAGTACCGTACCCGTTCCTGCTTGGGCGGCCTGGCCAGGTTCCTGTTTCCGGACTGGGGAAAAGGGGTGCTGCCCACTTCTTAGGGGCAGCATCAGGGCTAGGTTGCTTGGGTGGGAAAGCGGAAGGACATGGACCTGTTCCCTTGTTGCAAATAAAAATGTTCCCGTTTGTAACGGTTCAAGAATGTGCCTCCCGTAAGGGAAGATTTGAGAAACAGATGCATAATGTTCATAAAATGTTGAAATGTTGATTACGTATTTATCTTTTACAGAAAAATAAAACCGGTGGTGGACGGACAGCCCGCGGACGGTCTGCATTAGACCAAGGGGGAATGTGATGCCCTGGACTAGCCAGGTAGTCACAAACACAACACCACACACACCCCAGTCACACAGAATCCTTGTTGCCACCCTCCGGGCTTGATGTCCACACCAGGTGGGGTGGAGCCAGGCGGTTGACTCCGCCCACCAAGGAGTTCACAGACCTTGAGGCGGGAAAACATGGCAGTAAGAGAAAAAGAGTGAGAGTGGAAGGAGAGGAGAAAGGAGACGCACAGGCGAACCTGGGAGCAGGCCCGCCAGTGAGACTGCTAGGTGTCTGGGTCGGAGCCCAGGCACCACCAGCAAGGTCGGCAGATGGTGGTGGCTGTCTGCAGGAGTTGGGAGTATGGTCGGTGGAACCGTAGGACCGGGGTCGGGCGGTGGCCAGCCAGTACCGAACCGGGGAGCCGATTGGATGCCAAGCACCAGGCAGGGTACTCAGACCCCGACTAGACTAGTAGCCGCCCTGATAGTCAAATTCACTGATTGCGGACTGGACCTCAGGGGTTCATTCCCACCCAAGTTCCGATTGAAGGCAACAGCCCAACCATCCAGCATAAATGCCACTGCCAAGGGCAAGAGATCCAAAGGGCCAGCGTCTGCAGGCAAACGGGCTCCTACGACACTTACACGCCAGGGAGCGGACTACCAGTGTCCAGGCACAGGAGTCGACATCTACATAACACAGGTTCAGGGAAATGACAGCCATCACAAACCCATCCAGGGAGAACACTGCAGCCGGCTGCGGGCCCCGTCCATTCTGCCGTTTGGTTTACCAGAGACTCTAGAATCTTGTGTCAGAGTGGGTACACCAGCGCCTTCGGGCCGCGCACCGCACTGCACCGCACCCGCGTCCAGTATGCCCACGCTCTTTCGCCCCCAGCACCTTTCCCACGGGCCCCCGGGACCATCGCCCCTGCCCACGGAGGGGTTAACACCGAACTGCATAACACCGTCCTCGGGAGGCCTAGTCAACGGCAGCGGTGGTGTCCATCATACAATCACCACAACCCGTGGGTGGCATCACAAACTTTACCAATTCCACCAACCAACCACCCGAACCCCTGCGTGCATCGCCACTACCCCCTTTCAGAGCGGAGTGACCCCTGGGTCTGTGAGAGGCTCGAGCGACCGCCTGCAGTATGCGAGCACGGACCCGAGCGGATCGGCGGCCGCAGCCGAGGCCGCGGGGCGGTACACGTATTATACAAATGACTCACTTTTTCTAGCAGGATCTGTGGTTAGGTCATACTCAAGTGACCAGAAGGGGCGGGGCCTCAGTCACCAAAGCTGGATACCAGGTCACATGGGTATGACCTCACCTCACAAAGTGAATCGTTTGTGTAATGCTTAAGCTAATTCTAACAGAGGGAGGGGATAACTATGAATATATGATCTGCTCCAGTGCAACTGTCACTCAAGAAGCTGCTCATTTTACAAACTTCACTTTCTTGGATTTCAAAACCTAAACATCCGAGCTGATCACTAATGGTATGTAGAAAAGCAGCCTGATAGTGCCAGTATAGCACTGGTGTTAGGTTATATACAAAAATCCTGGTGATTGGTTCCCTTTAGTGGCTAACTAAAATAAAATAAATGATCATTTATTTTATTTTAGTTAGCCATTAAAAGGTATCAGATATAATTTTGTTTCTCTCACTGAGAGCAATCAATCAGCATGATGATGTGTCTTCATCACACTGCTAAATAGCCCTCTGTTACCCCTGCAGTTGTAGCACTCAAATCTTCAATTGTATTAACATCTTAGGCCGGTTTCACACATCCGGCTTTTCGCTGGTTTGCCGGATCCGGCGCTCTCCCGTACAGACAATACAGTACAGTGACAGCGCTGTAACTTCCGGGTCACATGCGCCGGTCACATGACAGCATGTGACTGGCGCTTGTTGCGCTGTCACTGTACTGTAGTCACTGTATGGGAGAGCGCCGGATCCGGCAAACTGGCGAAAAGCCGGATGTGTGAAACCGGCCTTACAGATGCAACTTCAATAAGATGCATGAAATAACGTCCAGATCTCAGGCGGAGCACATAGTTAGTGATGGCGCTCCGGCCATCACTATACTGAATGATGGAGAAAGATGCAGGGCGCAGGCACAGTCAGTTAATAGTTATATATGTATATATATATATATATATATATTTTTTTTTAAATTGCACCCTCATAGGGAGGTATGAGATAGGCATAAGTAGGCGACTGCCTGGGGTGTTAATTTTTTGTCCCAGCCCTGAACACTGATATTTTCCCTATGGGATAATTTATTACAAATGCAAGTAGCCTTACGTAGGAGGTACAGTAAATGTAATGCAAAGTGAGTGAAGCAGAACATATTGTTTAAATGTGTTCCAGAAATACTGCATATTTAGCTTCATGTTCTTCTGCTGGGAGAATAGTTAAACGCAGTTGTAAATGTTAAACAGCCTTCTTTGTAGGTGGCCAATTAATAGACTACATCCCAACTAGAACAAATCTTTCCAGTATGTACATAGAAAGTATAATCTCTTATCTACTTAGTTAGTATCACATCTTTAGCAAATCCTAGAAACTTCAAGCACAGTTTTAATGGGATGTGGTGCTAAACATGCAAAACAAAGAGCAAATTTTTTTTAAGAATATAATCTATTTCAGAAAGGTTTTAAAAGAGTTACTTTAAAATCCTTTGTTATTATCAGAGAAGATGATTTTATTCCTCATTGATAAAATAAAGAGAGAGATCTAAATCCTTTTCCATTTTCACCTACAAATAAGACTCCAATGAATCATGTCACATGCTGTGAAGTTATATTGATAAGCAAACCTAGCAAACAAAAAGTAGAATTACCATTGGCATCAAAATTTGATTGGTAAGGCTGGGGTCACACGGGGATTACTGCGATCCCCTTGCATGACACTCGGCTGGCGCCGGCAGTATAGCAGAGCCGAGTGTCACTGCGACTGAGGTCCGATCGTGCGAGCGGCGGACCTCAGTTGCGGGGGGCGGGCCGGCAATGTGGAGGGGCGGGCTGGCTCTGAGGAGGGGCGGGCTGGTGCTGCAGAGAGGAGGGAGGGATTTATCTCCCCCTCTCCTCTGTAGCCGGCTATTGCCATTCTCGCCCTGCACTCGTGGTACACCGGTGTACCGCGAGTGCAGTGCGATTTTTCTCTTGCCCCATAGACTTGTATGGGTGCGAGAGAAACCAGGATCGCATTACAGTTGCAGCATGCTGCGATTGTTTTCTCGGTCCGAATAGGGCTGAGAAAATAATTGCTCATGTGTCCTGACACACAGGCTAATATTGGTTCAAGTGGAATGCGATTTTTTATCGCACTCCACTCGCACCGATTTTCATGCCGTGTGGCTTACGCCTTATCCTACCTTATCTCTACATTTTCACTCAGTCAAGAGCTCTTTCAAGAAAAGCCAGATTCTTAAGGGGGCTTTACACGCTACGATATCGTTAATGTTTTATCGTCTGGGTCACGTCGTTAGTGACACACATCCGGCGTCATTAACGATATCGCAGCGTGTTACACTTTTGTGTGACCTAAAACGATCGCAAAAGCGGCCAAAATCGTTTGCCGCAGAGGGATCGTCCTAAAACAAAAAATCGTTTACCTCTCATTAGCGATGTTGTTCCTCGTTCCTGCGGCAGCACACATCGCTGTGTGTGACACCGCAGGAGCGAGGAACATCTTCTTACCTGCCTCCACCGGCTTTACGGAAGGAAGGAGGTGGGCGGGATGTTTACATCCCGCTCATCTCCACCCCTCCGCTTCTATTGTACGCCTGTCGTGTGATGTCACTGTGACGCCGCACGACCCGGCCCCTTAGAAAGGAGGCGGATCGCCAGCCAGAGCGACGTTGCAGGGCAGGTAAGCCCGTGTGACGGGAGTGCGCGATTTTGTGCGCGACAGGCAGCGATATGTCCGTGTCGCACAAACGTTGAGGGCGGGTATGCACGCTAGCGATATCGGCACTGATATAGTAGCGTGTAAAGCCCCCTTTACTGTTTCTCCCATTCTTGGATATCGATTTGTAAACAGGTAATCAGCATACTACAATTGAAAATTCAGTCTCTTAACTTTTGTGAAAATAGGAAGCAGGGTCCTATTCAGAAATCATAAAGTCTCATAACAAAAATGAGAAAATTCAGCATGCTCGCATAAAATTACCAAATTATACCACAATAAAGTATCCAGATCATGTTATATCTAAAAACAATATATCCATCAGTACACCCCTGATGAAGCCACATTCGGGGGCGTAACGCGTGGGGCGGGCAGATGCATTCACATTACCTTCTTCACAATTCAGACCATGGCATTGTATTGCAGGCTTTCCTTGCTCTGTACCTTTCTAACGTGATTGTAATATACTGTATATTACTATGAATCTG
This sequence comes from Anomaloglossus baeobatrachus, assembly GCF_048569485.1. Lineage (NCBI taxonomy): Eukaryota > Metazoa > Chordata > Amphibia > Anura > Aromobatidae > Anomaloglossus > Anomaloglossus baeobatrachus. The sequence goes on from NC_134353.1 coordinate 217,988,973, forward strand.
CGCATTTTGGCTGTATATAGTTGATTGCCTTTATCGCTTACTCTCTGTTATTGAGGTATTGGTGTGTAAGTACCCTTTGTTATATGGGGGACTTCTTTCCTTATTTGAGTCCTTCCCATTTTTTAATGGTGTTTTAACATTCTTCACTTATTAAACTTATTCACTTTTTGCATTCAGCAAGTGTTTTGTTGTCGTCCATTTAAATTCTGGATTTATAGTGTATTTATGGTCAAGCTGTGCCCTATTTCCCATAAATTTTGTGTACTATTTGTCTATTTATATATGGGTGGTAGCACGCTTCCATTTTGATTTGGGTGGTGCCGTCTCTATTAGGTTGTATTTATATCTTAAAACAAAATACTAATGACTTTCAGCAAAGCCATAAAGAGTGTTTACAATTTTTAACCCTATCATTATCAGTGTGCGCAGCCTATCGTTAACAGTGGTCCAGGGAGTGCATAAGGAATGCAAATCAGCAAAAACCAAAGACATTACACACTATTATAATTGTGATGGAATACTACAGCTCACAGACACCTATCACATTATCATGATCTGTGGCAAAGGGAGATTTGCCAGCACCTGGGGCAAGGCAAGTATTGTGTATCCAACATAAACCATTGACTATTAGTGCTGTCTGAGTCCCATCTACCAGTCCAGTACTGAACCTCGAACCCCCCAAGTGCATGTGTGAAGCCCCTCTCACCTGCAGGTCGCCTCAGGGTCTTCACGTGTTGGGAATCTTCTGGCCACAGGTACGTCGGGTTAACTTCAATGGGAATCGTGACCCCACTTTCGGTAATTGCGGTCAGGGGATGACCGCAACTGCAGTTTAGAGAGCTTCTGGGCCTGATAGTAAATGCAGTCTGGTGTTATGGCCTCCCGAGAGTGAGGCTGGCCCCAGGGGCACGGTGTAAGTGTGTAGTACCACAGGTCGCAGAAGAACTCACACACAGGCAGCAATGTCTTTCAGGGTTTTTACTCACTTTTTTGATGGTAACGTGAGACAACCCGGGCGATGCTATGATGGACCAGGTGGAACCAGGTATCCTTCAGGCTGATGCAGGGGTGACTGCTGACTCGCCTTCCTAGCCCTTCTTGTTTGGGGTGACTCCTTACTTGTAGTACTGCGGAAATCACCCAGGGAAGTCACAACTGCCATTCTCCCCTTTCTGGCCCATTTGCTGATAGCGTGGACCAAGTAATGCTGGCTGCTTGCCTTCTTTTACTTATGGGCCCCCTCGTTGCTGTTGAAGCTGCGGACTCTGTATGGTTCGGTGATGTACATCCAGCACCCTCACCAGCAGGTTTAGCAGGCCGAGTAAATGGGTTCCTGCTCTAGGGACCTGTTTCCCCGTGCGGGCCTGGCCTACCGGTAGTCCCCTTACTCAGCCACCTCTTTACTAGGTGGTTTTCAGGGTGCACCACTGGGTAGCCGCTCTCCCCCGCCAGCAGCCACTACAGGTGCAGGGTCTGACAGTGTCCTTCTCTTTTGCTCTACACCTCAGACGCAGCTGCTCCACTCCTACTCCTCTGACTGCCACTGCACAATCCCTAGCTCCCAGTCCCACTACCCACCACTAGCTGGGATATGAGGGCTACGCCCCCTTCCTGGATCTGCCCAGGGGTCCCCTCTAAGCTGTGTGTGTGTCCTGGTTACTACGTGTCTGTGTGTGTCCACACCCTAGTCAGCCTTTGGGATTACCTATTTGTACTGACCCAGCATGGGTGCAATACTCAGTGATGCCTGACCAGGTCAGGGGCGCCACACATGTATTATATTTTAAGGAAATACTGAAATAATTATATTAATTTATTTTCTGCTTTTTGATCAAATCTAAATTTTAAAAATGAAGTCATACTTTTTGTTTACTCTTTACATTGACAGTTTTACATTTACAGGGTTTTTTTCTATGTTACCCTAGCTCTAACTTAACCTAAGCCTTAACACAAACCCTTACCCTAGCCATTACTTTAATCATAGCCCTAACCCGATTTAGGATAATAGAATGTTTGTGAAAATATAACATGTATTATGTCAGTAGTTTATTTGTACTTTATGGAAATTCGGTTTGGCAAGGTTAGCTGAGCTTTAAATTAAGATCGGTTTGGGACCTGAACTTGACCTGAACCTCAATGGAAGTTACTAATTGGGCAGTTTGGCTCTCCGCCCACATGCAGCCAGCCATAAACAGGTCACTTTCAGGGGTGTTTGGGAAGGTATTTTCCTTTTTCTTTTTTTTGCTGCACCCTACATCTGATCATGCTGTTGTTACCCGGAGTACGAGCTATTCAAACAGTGCACGTGGCTCGCACTGGGCTGAGCACCGAGTATACCCAAGCACAGCGATGCTCGTATCGAGTGGTGTCTTTTTGTAAAGCACCCGAACTCCAAATCCAAACTATGATTTTTCTGTAAAATCTGTGATTGATATGAACACTAAACACTGAACCTCGGGTTCGCTTATCTCTATTTGGGAAAACTATTCCAGTAATCTCGGTCTCTCATCTCACAAGAGTGCAAGTAGGAAGAGAGGCAGAGATGTATAAGAGAGCGATACCTTACATATGCAGTGAACATGAGTCAATATTGTTTTCATTCATTGCATATAAATTTGTCATCTCAGTTGCTCTCCATGACAAACTCATATCAACTGCTGTGCACCACATAGGAGATAGTTACAGCCAGGGGTGTAACAATCATGGATGCAGAGGGTGGGATTACAACTTGGCACATGCAGGAAAGTGTACCGCTGATGCCAGTGACTATTTCAGCTGAATGTGTGTCAGAGGAAGCACATTCAGCTAAAATGAATATAAGCGTAGAGACCAGCCGGCTCCATGCACTACAATACATACCACTGGCAAAAAAGAAGCCGGCGGCTAACATCGGTGACCCTATCACAGGTGATACATGGCACCGATGTCAAGCACAACTCTTGACAGTCACACTGAAGTCAGCTGCTGGCCTCTGCGTCAGCTGTGGAAATGGATGTTGCACATAGTGGGAGTGGGGGAAGATAAGAAAAATTGCTTTGGGTTTTTTTTTAAATGTGTTAGCAAAGAGCAGCAGAACGGGGGACATTATTATTAGAAGTGGCCCAGGATGGGGGCCATTATCACTTAAATGTTCCCAGGATGAAGCACTTTATTACAGAAAGGGACTTAGGATGGGGGACATTATTACATGATGGAGCACATTAGTACAGGAAAGGTGTCTAGGATGGGGGACATTATTACATGATGAGGGAAGAGTTCTGCCCAGCGCAAGAAGGAGAGATACGTCAGTAAATTTCCAGGTGCTTTATTCTGCTCGGTTTCCAATAAAAACGGTCATATAAACATATGAACAGTTAAGACATAGTCCTCCATGGATAATGACACAACAGCGACGCGTTTCGGCTACAGGAGTGTAGCCTTTGTCAAGCCTTTGTTAATCCTGTAATCATTATATGACCGTTTTCATTGGAAACCAAGCAGAATAAAGCACCTGGAAATTTACTGACATATCTCTCCTTCTTGCGCTGGGCAGAACTCTTCCCTCTTCATTATACACAGGTAACAGCACCTGCAGCCCAAGCAGCAGAAGGAAATCTGAGCACATGGAATGGGTGAGCTGAAAGTTTCTCTTTTTGTCTATTATTACATGATGGCGCACATTAGTACAGGAAAGGTGTCTAGGATGGGGGCATTATTACAGAGTGGGGCCTGGATGGGGACATTATTACAAGAAGGGGCTAAATGGGGGGAAGTAGTGCGCAAGACCGAAACTCCAGGGTCAGCAATGGCAGTGGAGAGGTGAGTGAGATCATCCTTTTACGTTGCACATTTATTAGCAAGTTAGCACACCCACAGGGAACATGCAGGAAAGTATACCGCTAATGACAGTGACTATTTCAGTTGAATGTGTGTCTGAGGAAGCACATTCAGCTAAAATGTATATAAGCATTGGGGGCTGTGGGGACATCCTACTGTGTTTAGGGGTTGTGGAGGATAACATTATAGCAGTGAGGATCATACTGTGTGTGGTTGGCACTTAGTATATTGTAACTGTCGAAGGAGCACTTTTACTTGCTATTGTGACGCCCAGAGACCGGGGTACCCAGCACCGGATCGGGGGTCTATTTCTTGAGGGGATGTCACGGGTGGCTCGACCCGGGCTGTGGTCTCAGGCGATGCACAGTGCAATGGGGGGTATTTACAGGGGATAAATAAAAGTTTTTAAGAGTTTTTCATGACGCCACCCGGAATAAATGTGGCTATTTATGGCCACCGCTGCCAGTAGCTGGCCGGGGATGATGATGTGGGGCAGCTGAGGTGGAAAGCCCTTTCCGGGTAGGGCTGTGGGTCCCTGGCAGGTGAGGTAAAAATCAATGGTGGTTATAGATAATGGTATTGTGAGGAAACTTTAGGGGCGCAGACACTTACTTGATCAGCAACAGGTTTTCTCAGCTTCGATGGTCCCAATCCTGGATAGGTGGCAACTGTCCAAATAAGAGACTGAGGCGCAGGCAACGTTTAACCGGTTTACTTTAACAAAAACTGCATAACAACAAGTCCCATCACCGGAGTCTGTATCAGGAGGACTAAGTTACTCTGCCCTGCCGGGTCCTTGGCCTCCTTCTTTGCTCTGTCTGTCTGTGGCCCTGCTGCTGTGTGTGAACTGGCTGCTGGCCCAAACTGTCCCTCTCGGGTCCTAATTCAACAGGCAACTTGAGTCCTTTTCCTCTGCTTACCCCTTCCGGGAGTACCGCTGAACTCTCTGGATGTTGCTGTGTCTGACCCTGGTGAAGCTTGAATCGCCTTCACTTTTCCTGGTTGCTGTATTGTGTGAAACTAATGCAGCCACGGATCCGGTGTCCGTATTTGCGCCTTTTCAGGGGTAGATATTAATGGCTACCCGGTTCCTAAAATGTTCCTCTTCTCTGTCTCCTCCTCAGACCAATGGCTTGGGCCTGGAAATTTATCAATCTCTCCTAAGGACCTCAGAGCAATTTCTCTGTAACTACTCCTCTGAGCGTCCCGGCTCCAACTGAAAAACTAACTGTCAATTTTACCTCAGATCAGAATATATCTAGGGGAGTCTCTTGAGCTCCCCCTTCTGGCCAGAGGTGGTAGTGCGGTGTCTGCTCTAGTGCTTGTGTTGAGTAACTAATGATGGATTACTGTGGCTAATCCCCTAGGGGTGCCACATTATGATACTCACAAAGGACAATAATAGTTTCTAAGGACAATTTTACAATTTAGAGTGCACAAAGAGAGGCATTTTAGAGTGTAAGGGACACAGTGGTGGATATTATTATATGGGACACTGTTACCATGCCACACCACAAGCGCAGTAATAGATACAAATACGGCAGCAGTGGCTAAACAATTGGGCATTAGCAGTATGAGCAGTTTGTGCAGATTGAAAAAAGTTGGGGATGGTGCTGTAAATTTAAGAAGTAAAATTGTCTTTGCTATAAATTCTGCAGAAGAGTCATTGCTGAGAAAAGTTGTCATTAATGGTCTCGACCGAAAAGAAAGGAAAAGTGTTTGACTCCACCAGATAGAACATCACCTGTAAGTCACTTAGTAAAACTGTACTGTGATCTTTTAATATGTCCTATAGAACTGGAATCTACCACTATACAAACACTGTACAGCATTATTAGTGGTCTTGGTCTTTGTATAGTGATTTTTTTTCTGCAACAGCATGGTCATCTGCTTAGGTTCCCCTATATCAACTATGTTTAGTGTGCATCCTAAAATAAATACATTATTTCTTTATATAATTGCATGTGATATGTATGCAAAAGGCAGCCACATCATACATTATCTAAAAAGACACATCTGCATTTTTTTCTCTCTATCTGACATGAAATCAGAATAAACCTTTCATGCTGTAGGTCAATTAGGAACCAAAATTATTTATATTTGTCAAATGCCAGAGTAATAAGAGAGAGAATGTTTTAAGGCATTTTGTATTACTTTCTGCAACGTCTAAAGCTTACATACATTTCATTAGTATTTGGTACCATTGTCCTTAAACTCTATGGCTTGGGTGAAACGTTTTGGATATCCTTCCACAAGCTTCTCACAATGGTTGGTAGGAATTTGGGCCCATTCCTCCTGACAGAACTGGTGTAACTTAGCCATGTTTGTAGGTCATCTTGCTTGCACCTATCTTTTCAGCGTCGCCCATAAATTTGCAAAAGGCTTGAGATCAGGGTTTTGGGATGGCCACTCCAAAACATTGACTTTGTTATCTTTAAGCCACTTTGTAACCAGTTTGGCAGTATGCTTTGGGTCATTGTTCATTTGGAAGACCCATTTCTGCCCAAGCTTTAAGTTCCTGTCTTTAGATGTTGCTTTAGTATTGCCACATAATCTTCTTTCCTCATAAGATAATGCCATGTATTTTGTGAAGTGCACCAGACCCTCCTGCACCAAAACAACCCCACAACATAATGCTGTCACTTCCACGTTTCACAGTTGTAATGGTGTTCTTAGGCTTCAAAGCATCTTCCTTCTTCCTCCAAACCTAACGATGGTCATTATAGCCAAACAGTTCAATTTTAGTTTCATCAGACCACTGAACATGTCTCCAAAAATTAAGGTCTTTGTTTCTGTGTGCATTTGCAAACATTAATCTGGATTTTTTATGTTTCTTTTGGAGTAATAGCTTATTCTTTGCAGAGTGGCCTTTCAGCCCATGTTACTACAGTACTCATCTCACTGTGAGTAATGACACAATCTTACCAGCTTCTGCCAGCGTGTTCACAAGGCCTTTTTCTTTTATTCTTGGATATGCACATCTGACCAAAGCACGTAAATTTCTGGTACACAGAACCTTTCTCCTTCCTTAACGGTATGATGTCTGGACATTCCCATCTTGTTTGTACTTGCATATAATTGTTTGTACAGATGAACAAGGTACCTTCAGGTATCTGAAAATTACTAAGAAGGATGAACCAGACTTGTGCAAGTCCACAATTCTCTTCCTAAGATCTTGGCTGATTTATTTTGACTTTCCCATGATGCTACACAAAGAAGCAATGTGTTTCATGTGTGCATTAAAATACATCCACAGGTGTGTCTCTACTTAACTCAGATGTTGCCAATAAACCTATCAGAAGCTTATAAATACATGACATTATCATGTGGCCTGTCCCATATTTTTTAAATGTATGTTTAAGTAAACTTTTGACATCACAGAAGGTAATAAAACGAACATTGGGAACCAGAGCATAACAGCTAACGATTGTTCCAGAGCAGCATCAAAGTGTGCCATGCTGTTGCTTGCCACCTTGATGTATGGTTTTGAGAGAGAGAGAGAGAGAGAATAACTAATAGCTAAAGTTAACTCTAAAGGGTGCTTTACACGCTGCGACATCGCTAACGATATATCGTCGGGGTCATGGTGTTTGTGACGCACATCCGGCGTCGTTAGCGACATCGCAGCATGTAACACCTCTGAGTGACCTAAAACGATCGCAAAAGAGGTAAAAATCATTGGTATTGGAGAGATCGCTCCAACACCAAAAATCGTTGACAGGTGAGTGGCGAAGTTGTTTGTCGTTGCTGCGGCAGCACACATCCTTATGTGTGACACCGCAGGAACGAGGAAACTCACCGTATCAGTGTCCTACCGGCAATGAGGAAGGAAGGAGGTGGGCGGGATGTTTGGCCCGCTCATCTCTGCCCCTCCTCTGCTATTGGGTGGCCGCTTAGTGACGTCGCTATGATGCCGAACCAACCGCCCCCTTAGAAAGGAGGCAGTTCGCCGGTCACAGAGATGTCGCTAGGCAGGTAAGTATGTGTGACGGGTGTAAGCAATGTTGTGTGCCACGGGCAGCGATTTGACCATGTCGCACAACCGACGGTTGGCGGGTACGCTCGCTAGCGATATTAGTACCGATATCGCAGCGTGTAATGTACCCTTTAGTGTAGTGCATTTCAACATAAATGTGCCATGTTTAGTCAACTGCTAGGTTCATGAAGGTATAAGTTTCCTTGTTTATTTGCATCTTGTGAATTTAAGTAAGGGCGATACTGAAGCTACCTTGATGGAAGGATGGGATTGGGTTATTGATAAGAGAAATTGTTTATAATAACATAGTGATTGCATATACCAAATAAATTGAGTGTAACTGTTAAAGATGCTAGCAGTAATTAGATTTCTTTGCTTTGAACTTCTGCATTGCTTTTCGCTTACCTATCCATCCTCCATCTCCTTGTTCCTACCTTATAAAAATCTGTTGTAGTTGCCACTGAGTCGTCTTTACTGCTTATTGCATTTCTGGCTACAGTGTTACACTGACATCAGATGTTATATACAGCATAATATCTAGCTGGTATAATATCTAATGTCTGTAATCCTAGTGTAATATATGCCAGTCATATACTATCCTGTATTTAATATCTAATGAGTGTAGTCATATACCATATACCAGAGTTGAGTGAATTGACTTGCATTGAAATGGTCAGTCAGATCAGTGGTCTGTGGTCACCAGACGAGATCCCTGAGAACCTTGTCATACCTTCTGGTAGGATGAACCGCTACTCATGGGCCACACCTTTGTGCTTGCCCTGAGACTAAAATTTACCAGCCAGCCCTTGAAGACAGAAAAGGTGAGAGCTATTCTGGGATAGTAGAGGTATGCAAAATTTGGGTTTATGAAAATTGTTTCAAATCCAAGGAACAAAGTGAAAACATTCAGATCACCACATATTGATGATCCTTGATACTCGTAGTTAAGTTTCTTGGCAATAAAATCTAAATTTTCATAGCTTTCCTACACTCAAACATACTTGCTGCCACTGTGCAGTAGCAGCTTTCAGACTCTTTTTTTGCATGATTTAATAAAAACTCTCCAATCACTCACATTGAACTCCATGTTAAATTTTTCTATCAGCTCAGGAACATCATCAAAGTATGGAAAGAATTCCTTTTGGAACTCTATGGAATTATGTTCTTTTGGAAGCCAATGAAGTCAGTGATTGCAAAAAAAACTGTACGTGATGGAACTTTTTCAGTATTATTACTGAGTTCAGTGATCAAAAGTATATAAAAATCACCTCTTACTTTCCAAAACAATTTTACCCTTACAGACCTGTGAGCTAGCTAATATTGGTTATCTAGGATCAGCAGAACATGACATTAAAGCCCCAAGTCATGTTTGTACATAACAAAAAAATGCATCATGAGTTATCCATCAGCAGTTATTGTTTGTGATTCATTGCTTATTACCCTTCAGGTAAGTAGATCACAGACAAATGATCTGACAATTATATACTTGTAAATTACTGTATTTTTTGGACTATAAGACTCACTTCCCCCCCAAAAAAATTGGGAGGAAAATAGGGGTGCGTCTTTAGTTCGGATGTGCTTGGCTCGCTGTTGCGAAGGGGGTGGTAGTGATGGCATGGTCACAGGAGGCAGGAGCAGTGCAGGGAGCCAGCAGCTGGAGTCAACATGTGTGTCCACTATTATAGAAAATTAATATTTACTGCTCCTCATGCCCAAAATCCCACCCTCCTCTCAACACTGAAGCAATGCTGACAGGTAGTCTGGAATATTGATGTGAGGAACAGTGAAAAATGAAAATTCATTTTCTTTAATAGAAGACACACTAATCTCCCTCAGCTGCCGGCTTACTGCAGCGACTTGGGCAATCACGAGTGTCCACTATTAAAGAAAATTAACATTCACTGCACCCAACGCCCATAATCAAGGACATGTTGAACAGTGAATAATCATCTAGATTAGCTGGCAGCTGACGTTGGCATGTAATTGAGGCCGCATAGCAGTAATATCATGCACTGCCCTACTTACATAACAAAGTCAGTTGTCAGGATCAGAAAAGGACACCATGTATCGGGAGAGCGGATTTATTTTTTTATGTGTGCGGCATAATGGGAGAAATATATACCATCATGGTGAACATATATACCAGGATGGGGACATATGTACCAGGATGGGTTCAGGATTAAGGACATATAGCATATACCAGGCTGCGCCCAGGATGGGGATCATATATATCAGGATGTGGGAACGTATATACCTCGAAGGGGCCTAGGATGAGAGACATTAGTACAGAATTGGGGGATATTACCCCCATAAGTGTCAGCAACAGATCTCACCCATAACATGCGTCATGACCACATTTCTTGCTTCAAATGTTTTTTTCCTATTTTCTGCCTCTAAAACCTAGGTGCGTCTTATAGTCCCGAAAAAATGGTACTATAGGTATAAAAAAAAAGAATAATTAAATGCATGAAACAAAAAGTCTGCCATGACTAACAAAGCGAATGGTGTATTGGGAATTGTCAATGGCACTATAATTACATTTATCATTTAGAAATGTATTAGAATACTTCAAATAATGTTTCAGTTCTCCTGGACCTTGTTCAAATTAGTATTCTGTAAAAATTATAATAAGGCAAATGTTACAAAAGTTTAACATAAAAATGAAAATGAATAACACTATACAGATAGAGACCAAGGATATAATGATTCAAAGAAAAACACATTCCACTATATATTTATACATTGGAACTCAAATATAGAAAACAAATAAATAGGAAAAAATTAATCATTAATGGAAATAAAGGAAACAATATTAGATAGTAAATTATTGTTTTTATTGTATATTTATGTTTTACGTTCAAATCCTCTACGTATATCTCGAAGTATGGCAAGGCCTATGGCCTTTGCATTGCATAGTAGTATTGTTTTAGCTGTGCTGCCAGTCACCTGCTCAGGCTCCATTCATACGCCCGTGTTAGAATTTTTACACTATGGTAGGTTTTTTTTGCTGCTTTCTGCATCTAAACTACAGTCAGCCACAAACATCCTTATTAATTGGGCAATGTGATATTTGCTTCTATACCGTTTCCTTAGAACACCCAGTATTACCTAGAAGATGATTATAGGCACTCGCAGTTTGTATTGAACTATCATAGTATCATAGTTTTAAGGTTGAAGGGAGACTCTAAGTCCATCTAGTTCAACCCGTAGCCTAACATGTTGATCCAGAGGAAGGCAAAAAACCCCAATGTGGCAAACAAGTTCCAATGGGGAAAAAATTTCCTTCCTGACTCCACATCCGGCAATCAGACTAGTTCCCTGGATCAATACCCTGTCATAAAATCTAATATACATAACTGGTTATATTAAATTTTTCAAGAAAGGCATCCAGGCTCTGCTTAAATGTTAGTAGTGAATCACTCATTACAACATCATGCGGCAGAGAGTTCCATAGTCTCACTGCTCGTACAGTAAAGAATCCTCGTCTGTGATTATGATTAAACCTTCTTTCCTCAAGACGTAGCGGATGCCCTCGTGTTCCAGTCGCAGGCCTAGGTGTAAATAGATCTTTGGAAAGGTCTCTGTACTGTCCCCTCATATATTTATACATTGTGATTAGATCTCCCCTAAGCCTTCGTTTTTCCAGACTAAATAACCCCAAGTTTAATAACCTGTCTTGGTATTGCAGCCCCCCCATTCCTCTAATAATCTTGGTCGCTCTTCTTTGCACCCTCTCCAGTTCAGCTATGTCCTTCTTATATATCGGTGACCAGAATTGTACACAGTATTCTACGTGCGGTCGCACTAGTGACTTGTACAGAGGTAGAACTATATTTTTTTCATGAACACTTATACCTCTTTTAATACATCCCATTATTTTATTAGCCCTGGCAGCAGCTGCCTGACACTGTCCACTAAAGTGAAGTTTACCATCCACCCATACACCCAAGTCTTTTTCTGTGTCTGTTTTACCCAGTGTTCTACAATTAAGTACATAATCATAGATGTTATTTCCTCTACCCAAGTGCATGACCTTACATTTATCTACATTAAACTTCAATTGCCACTTCTCAGCCCAATCCTCCAATTTACATAAATCTCCCTGTAATATAAAATTATCCTCCTCTGTATTGATTACCCTGCAGAGTTTAGTATCATCTGCAAATATTGAAATTCTACTCCGCATGCCCCCAACAAGGTCATTTATAAATATGTTGAAAAGAAGCGGGCCCAATACTGACCCCTGTGGTACCCCACTATGAACTGAGACCCAGTCCGAGTACGTACCATTAATAACCACCCTTTGTTTCCTATCACTGAGCCAGTTTTTAACCCAGTTACACATATTTTTCCCTATCCCCATTATTCTCATTTTATGTACCAACCTTTTGTGTGGCACCGTATCAAAAGCTTTTGAAAAGTCCATATACACAACATCCACTGCATTTCCCTGGTCCAGGCTTGAACTTACCTCTTCATAGAAGCTGATCAAATTAGTTTGACAGGATCGATCCCTCATAAACCCATGTTGATACTCTGTCATAAGGTTATTTTTCTTGAGATACTCCAGTATAGCATCTCTCAAGAAACCCTCAAGGATTTTACCAACCGTAGAGGTTAAACTTACCGGCCTATAATTTCCCGGCTCAGTTTTTGTCCCCTTTTTGAATATTGGCACCACATTTGCTATGCGCCAGTCCTGCGGTACCGACCCTGTTATTAAGGAATCTGAGAAGATTAAAAATAATGGTCTATCTATCACAGAACTCAATTCCTGTAGTACTCTGGGGTGTATGCCATCCGGGCCCGGAGATTTGTCAACCTTAGTGATTTCGAGGCGGCGGCGTACTTCCTGCTGGGTTAAGCAGGAAATATTCAAGGGTGAATTTATGGCATCACTGGTCATGTCATCTGCCATGGCATTTTCTTGTATAAAAACCGTAGAAAAAAAGTCATTCAGCAGGTTGGCTTTACCCTCATCCCCTTCCACCATTTCACCAAGACTATTTTTAAGGGGGCCAACACTATCGCTTTTCAGTTTTTTACTATTTATGTAGTTAAAGAATATTTTAGGATTATTTTTACTTTCTCTCGCAATGAGTCTCTCTGTCTCAAACTTAGCTAACTTAATTTGCTTTTTACATATTTTATTTAATTTTCTATAATTATATAATGCCTCATCACTACCTACCCTCTTTAATTCTTTTAAGGCTTTCTGTTTTTCTTTTATTGCTTCCCTTACAGCTCTATTTAGCCATAGGGGTTTCCTCCTATTTCTAGCATGTTTGTTCCCATAGGGTATATTTTCTGCACAAGCCCTATTCAGGATGCTCATAAAAGTCTCCCATTTGCTTTGTGTACTTTTATTACTTAGTACATCATCCCAGTTTATTGCACTAAGATCATCTCTCAACCGTTTAAAATTTGCTTTCCTGAAGTTTAGTGTCCTTGTAGCCCCTCTACTATACATCTTACTAAAGAATACATGAAAACTTATTATTTTGTGATCACTATTCCCCAAGTAACCCCCAACTTGTATATTTGATATGCGGTCTGGCCTATTGGTTAGTACAAGGTCTAGTAGTGCTCCCCCTCTTGTGGGGTCCTGTACCATTTGTGAAAGGTAATTATCTTTCATTGTTATCAAAAATCTATTTCCTTTGCTGGAACTGCAAGTTTCTGTTCCCCAATTTATATCAGGATAGTTAAAGTCCCCCATAATAATTACCTCTCCGAGACTCGCTGCTTTATCAATTTGCTTTATGAGGAGATTCTCTACCTCTTCCATAATATTCGGCGTCTTATAACACACCCCTATCAGTATTTTATTATTCATTCTCCCCCCCCTTATCTCCACCCATAGGGACTCTACATTCTCTGTACCCTCACATATGTTGTCACGCAGGATGGGTTTTAAGGATGATTTTACATATAGACACACACCTCCCCCTCGCTTATTTGTACGGTCATTCCTGAATAGGCTATAACCCTGTAAATTAACAGCCCAGTCATAGCTCTCATCCAGCCATGTCTCTGATATCCCCACTATATCATAATTTTCTTCCAACAATATTAATTCTAATTCCTCCACCTTATTTGTGAGGCTTCGGGCATTAGTGTACATGCACGTTACGTATGACTCTGTACCTATATTCCTGCTTACTGTATTGACTGTCCTAACCCTTCCCCCCGTACCACCCCCAATTTCATTACTTGTGCCCTGGTCACTATCTGCACTACATTCCCCTTCTATAAAGTGAATACCCTCGCCCCCCATTCCTAGTTTAAACACTCCTCCAACCTTCTAGCCATTTTCTGCCCCAGCAGAGCTGCACCCTCCCCATTAAGATGCAGCCCATCCCTAGCATAGAATCTGTAGCCAACTGAAAAGTCGGCCCAATTCTCCAGGAACCCAAAACCCTCTTTCCTACACCAATTCTTGAGCCACCTGTTAACCTCCCTGATCTCTCTTTGCCTCTCTGGTGTGGCTCGTGGCACAGGTAGTATTTCCGAAAATACCACCTTTGAGGTCCATGCTTTAAGCTTACAACCTAATTCCCTGAAATCATCTTTAAGGACCTTCCACCTACCTCTAACTTTGTCATTTGTGCCAATATGTACAATGACCGCTGGGTCCTCCCCAGCCCCTCCCAGTAATCTGTCAACCCGATCAGCGATGTGCCGAACTCGAGCGCCAGGAAGACAACACACTGTTCGGCGATCCCTGTCTTTGTGACAGATTGCCCTATCTGTCCCCCTAATAATTGAGTCCCCCACTACCAGTACCTGTCTTGCCTGCCCTGCACTCCTATTCCCCCCCTTACTGGAGCAGACACTCCTCTGGCGTTCAGAGGTCATGCCTTGCTGCAGCAATGCTACCCCTGTAATGACATCCCCCTCATCTGCCAAGTTTGCAAACCTATTGGGGTGTGTCAGTTCAGGACTAGCCTCCCTAGCACTTTTCCCTTTACCCCCCTTTCTAACTGTCACCCAGCTACCTACCTCACCGTCCTGCCGCTCCCTACTACGATCCTCCCCCACATCTGACCCAGCAAGCTGCTGCTCAGTGAGCAGCACACTCCTTTCCATATTGCTAATGCATCTCAGAGTTGCCAGCTGCTCATTTAGATCCAGTATCTGGGCTTCCAAACGTGCAACTTGCGCACATCTCGAACAACAGTATGCACCCTCGAACCCTCGAACCCTCGAGGGTATGCACCCTCGAACGGCTATGCTCTTTATTTCCAGTCTCTACCATGGATATCTCTTGTGATGACTTCATACATATACAAAGACGTATTTTTCAGTCCACGTTGAGCTATGCATTGCACGACAAGACATTTTGAAAATCAGCAAGGGTCTTTAAATGTAGACTGACATTAACATAATTATTGTAACTTTAAATCCAGAAATGTCTCATGCCATCACTTTATAAATAATTACAGTTCTGTTGACTCTCTTGTATAAAGTTTACATGGGAGGTTCAGTGCACCCTTGCTCTTGTTTAGAACATTTATAACCACCAGGGAGATGTTGACATATGGCTGCACTGTTTTAGAGCATCAGATATCTACTACATGGGAACATAATAAACATCAGAATAAAGACTGGACTGTGCAAGCGATTTGAATTGACCTCTTGGCAGCTGGCATCCATCATGGCTCCATGGCGCTGAAGTTGTCAGTCGCTCTCATTGTCACTTTTTTTTTAGCTATCTATAGACATGAAATACCTTGATGATTATGTATATATGATATAACTATCCTTGTTAACTGGAATCAATAATTCAGATTTACTATAGCATTATCACAAATAGTATTTTTACTACAAGTGCTACAATGTGAGTAGGTGGTAGGTACTAAAATACAAATAAAAAAGCCAAATCAATTTCATGGTCCAATGAGAGATGGAACCAAAATCTACATTGTGTGCACAATAGGCAATATGTATTTGTGGCGCCCCTGAGGCTCCAGTCACCACAGAGGTACTGCACCTCAGCCAGAGGTGTGGTATACCATTCCAGGGTAAGGGGGAGTTCACAAATCGGTATACACACAAATACAGACACTTTTAATTCAGCAACACTCCATTAGGCTATAGTTAGGAAAAGATGCACCTTTGATGGCGCCTTAGTGAAAGCACCGACCCAGAGCTAGTCTGGAGGTGGAGTGTACAGGATGTGCACCATACACCCGTGGATTCTTTTTCACAGCTAGCATACTGGTGTGGAGGGACTTGGCAACAAAGGGAGCCGGCCCCTCAACTAATGGAGAACTGCAAGGCTCAGCTAGCAAACCAGAGGTGGAGGTTACTGCAAGTACCGAAGCCACATGCACACACCCAGTGAAACGGTGACCACATAGAACAAGGGACAAGGCAAGATAGCCACCCATAAAAGGATACGCGGACACCGGCTTGGGGCTCTGGGTGTGAGGCGTGGGGCAAGTTGGAGAGGCCGTGGGGGTTACTCGTTATCGGGCACGGTTCCTTATTCATTGGGTATGTCATGGCGACAGGGCCCGGCTCCGTGACCCCGGTGGTGGTCGTTAAATGGTGGATAATTAACAAGGGATGATGATAGTTATTCGTGACTCCACCTGTGGTACTCAGCCAGAGATAGCTGCTGCAGGATGGGACCTCTGCGGCAGATGGTGACGCAGCTGAGTTGGTGTAGCTCTCAACAGGTAGTCTATGATGGCTGGAGTGCAGGGCTAGAGGCACAGGTGAATACTGAAACGACATAGGGATGCAGTCTCAAGGTTTTTACTCACTGTAGCCAGTTCCTAGGTTACACACACACGCCAATGACCTACTTTGGAGTGCTGGGATTCACCGTGATGAGCTCCAGCCGATCCCGGGTAGTTCGTAGGTCGAGTCCAGTGCACCTTTCTTATGTGTACCTACTCTGGTCGCCTTTCTGTGCTTGATTTTCCCTCCTGCTTTGTGCCCTCACACACAGAGCCCTGAGCCAGTGTCCGCAGACCCTTTTTGGGTGGCGTGAAGCTCTATCCTTTGGCCCTATGTGGTCACCTTCCAGCGGATTCGTGTGCGAATGTGGCTTCAGTGCTTGCAGTCACCTCAGCCTCTGGTTTTACTAGCAGAGTACGTAGGTTCTTCTCCTCTAGTCTAGGGACCAGTCCCCGATCTGCGGCCAAGTCCCTCCACTCCGTTGCTGTACATAGAACAGGGCCACGGGAGTATGGCACATTTCCCGTGGTCCCTAGGACCACTTCTGTATTGTGCCTGGGCTGAGCGGTACCTGTTCCAGGCCACGGGTCTTAGCTCCTCAACTGCTCCTCTTAACTCCCTCCACACTTCACACTGTGTTCCCACTTGTACTACTGTGTTCCCACTCCTAAGACTCCACCCCCCAGCCTGGTTTCAGGTTTAAACATGCCCTTGCCATGTCTGATGAGGTGTTTCTGAGCCTGGGTGTGGTGCTTTGTGTGAACCGATATTGACCTCCTCCTTACCCGAGATGGAATACCACACCTCTGGTTGAGGTGCAGTACCTCTGTGGCGACTGAAGCCTCAGGGCCTCCACACTAGCCTAAATCTTGTGTCCTCTCTTCTACCTTACATTGAGCTCACCGTCATTGTGTTAAAAAAAAGACAATCCCCCCTGGCACCACTTACCTTCTTTTTTGGCACGGTATTTGCTAAATAAGGCATGATGTCATTGCGCCACTTGAGTTCTAGAAAAAGTGCAAGGTAGGATGAAAAGACTGGCTTCTTACATCTATGCTGATATTTTCTATTACAGGCAACAGATCTGTATTAATGCTCCATTCCTGATGATGCTTGCCACTAAAGTTAAGAAAATATACTATAATAATAACAATTTTTCCAGGGACCCCCAAAGTCTCTGTATCCAAGTGGTAGCCCAGATTTCCCTTATTATAATCTAATGATAATAGTGGTCGGAACTAAGCTACCTGCAAGCTATCCCATAGTTTACGGTTAGAGAATAATCCTTTAAAAACATGATATAGCTAAAATAAAAAAAAATAAAAAAAACCCCTGTCAATCAAGTTTAGCCAAGGAAAGAATAAGGATGTGGAAAAAGGAAGACTTAATTTCCATAAACATGTAAGCTTCCACATTTGAAAAGTACAATTTTGATGACATATCATCTTATTCAAGATTTTATCAATAGTAGTTGTCCCACAATTACAATTTATCAACCATCCCATGGATAAGAGATAAGTTACTGATTGCTTTGTGTCCCTCCACTGGAAAACCTCAACAAATTAAAAGGAAAAGGCTCATTCCCCCCATCTGAATGGAGCATCAATCGGACATGTGCTTTTTCCATCACTTAGAGTCTATACATGGCTGTCACCATTAGTCCCATAGACTTTGAATGGAGTGAAAATGTCCATTTTATCTGCCTTTTAGTCAACTGGGATGCTTTGAATCCTGATTATTATAAATGGTGGTGGTCCCAATAGTTTGACACCCTCCAAATTAATGGCAATTTAAGCAATATGTTGTGATTAATATAGGATGGGTAATAAGTAGCAACGATACATTACTTCCTACAGTTGACTTTTCCAAGAACAAAGTGAGTCACATGTATAAGCACTATACATCTTAGGCCCCCTTCACACGTCCGTGATACACGTGCGTGTTTGGTCCGTTTCCGTATATACCGGAGACACGGCCAAACGTGCACCAATGTTAATCTATGATTGTGGTCACACGTCCGTTATTTCATTATGTCCGTGTGTGCGTGTCCGTGATCCGTATGTGTTTGCGTTTGGCACGGATGCATGTCCGTTATCTGCACGGAGCACGCACACGTGGACACAATGAAAGTCTATGGGTATGTGCACACACGTTAGTAAACACGTATGCATCTACCTATAGTCCGTGTCCATTTGGTGTTTTTATTTCTAGTGATGTCGGCTATTCTTTCTATTTCTGTGTATGTCCGTCAATCTCCCTCAGTCCGTCGGTCAGTCTCTCTGTCGGTCTCTCTGTCTGTCTGTCCCTCTCTCACAGTCTGTCGGTCAGTTTCCCCCCCTCTCTCATACTTACCGTTCCCCGATCTCCGGCGCAGCGCTGCACGCCATTCACACTGCTGCGGCGGCTTTTACTATTTTGAAAAAGCCGGCCGCCCATTAAACAATCTCCTATTCCCTGCTTTCCCCGCCCACCGGTGCCTATGATTGGTTACAGTGAGACACGCCCCCACGCTGAGTGACAGGTGTCACACTGCACCCAATCACAGCAGCCGGTGGGCGTGTCTATACTGTGCAGTAAAATAAATAAATAAATAATTAAAAAGTGTGACACCTGTCACTCATCGTGGGGGCGTGTCTCACTGTAACCAATCATAGGCACCGGTGGGCGGGGAAAGCAGGGAATAGGAGATTGTTTAATGAGCGGCCGGCTTTTTCAAAATAGTAAAAGCCGCCGCAGCAGTGTGAATGCCGTGCAGCGCCGGTGATCGGGGATCGGTGAGTATGAGAGAGGGGGGGACACTTCAGTCACTCGGGGGATTAGCGGTCACCGGTGAATCCTTCACAGGTGACCGCTAATCAGTACTCGACACAGACAGAGCCGCGGTATGAGGATGAAGTCGGGTGAAGTTCCCCCGAGTTCATTCTCATCGCGCAACTCTGTCTGCTGTCAGCCGACATTTATAAACGACATTGTGCATCACACACACGGACATTACACACGGACATTACACGTACACATACACGTTAATTCCACACGCACACACGGACGTTCTGCACACAAACACGGCTAGCATACGCAATTCACACAGGTGCCACACGGACCATAAAAACGGACACAAAAACGGGACACGGACCCGAAAAACGGCCCGTAACACACGTGCGTGTTTTTCACGGACGTGTGAAGGGGGCCTTAAATGGTGTTTTAAGGTGTCACGGTGTGTATCGCAGTCTTTACTTGGGTCAGATTGTTAACCTAAGAAATGAATTTGAGTGCATTTGTTTCATCTTTGATGTCAAATTGGTTACAAATAATATATGGATAATGTAGTATATGTTTATTTTTATTTTGTAACTTGTATTTGCCAAAATGTAAAACAAGTCCTCACCACAAAAGGGTTAACATAGTTTGTATTTTCCATCTGTGTGAAGTGAATATATTTCTTGGCAAAAACAGACATGGATTCCATCGGATGAAAGCAGGAATCTTTCCATGTTTTTCCTTTGATGAGGTTCGTTACCATTATTGGAAATTAATTCACGGATTTCTCCCAAACCACAAATACAGCTGTGTTAAATGCTACCTATGTCAACACAAATTATAATTTCGATCAAAGGTAAAAACAGTTCATTTCTTACAATGCATGTAAAAAAGGTAAAGATCACAAAAGCAAGGAGCTCGAAACCAAATCTGCACAAAGCACTTTGTGATGTTTTCCTCCTGAGGATGGAAGCGTGAATTCTTGCAATTTAAGAATTAGCTTTTTCAGTCCCTAGGTCATAAATACTAGTCTAATGTCCTCCTTAAGGCAATCCTCACATCTAACATGGTCCGTATATCACGATAAACTTTATTCAAGTTTCAATTTAAATTGCCATTCATGTTCAGTTCCTTATGTCCCAGTTCTATAGTTGTAGGTTTTATGCTGTTGCTTAATACATTATTATTATTATTTACTATTATAGCGCCATTTATTCCATGGCGCTTTACAAGTGAAAAAGGGTATACGTACAGCAATCATTAACAATACAAAACAGACTGGTGTAGGAGGAAAGAGGACCCTGCCCGCGAGGGCTCACAGTCTACAGGGAATGGGTGAGGTTTGTCTGTCTTTTTTCATAGTTCACACTATATATTCTATGTCTTTTCTATATCATATAATGTCTGTCTAATGTATTTCAATGATTCTAGACCAAATCATCACGGTATAGATTGTACAAATGGAATTTCCTTATATTAAAGAATTACCGTTAAATTCAACCCTTCGAGTGCCGAGTACTTGTATATTTTAGTCCCTATTAATGCATTCAGCCAAGATGAAAGTAATAATAACATATCGTTTGAACTCTTCAATATTCTACAATGGAGTCTTTTTGCAGTTTTCAGATATCTCTAGGCTAAGTATAAGGAATCCCCTGCTTGTGACAAGTATTTCTAACATGTAAGGATTTTCAGTTTGTGGGCAACATTCATATGTGGTAAAAAAGACCACAAGTCACACAAAAATCCTTCATATTCTGGAAGCATAAGTTAGACAGATGATATTTATGGAGACATCTCTCGTAGGTTAATATAAATTAAAGGATTTGTACACTTTCAAAACACAATTTTTTTTGTCCCAATAAACCAAAAAAAAAATGAAAATCAAATAATTCAGTGATTTTGCAATAGCTCTTGAAATTTCTTCTAATTTGATTTCTACAGCTCCTATTCAGACTATAGAATGTTTTTTATGTAACACATGGTGACAGCAGACAATGTTTGTGTAGTAAAATTTTAAAGACTATTTCTTTACATTTTTCCCTACTTTTAGCTATATTATTTTTGGTAGTATAGGTAGAAGTAGAGGACAGATAGACGGGAGTATGACTGCAAGATCAGACTATCTGAGGGTTGTTTGTATTGAATTACTGTGAAAAAGCATAGTTTGTAAAGCTGCCATTGATATCAAAGCTAAATTGCTATATTTTTTAAATTGTATATTGCTATAGTACAGTGGACATAGACTAAAGCTTTATTCAACATGGTAATTACATAGCCCAGAAAAAGTGTATTACAAACATATCTACACAAGAGATAAGTGGATCGATCCACTACAGATTGACTTTGGACCGCTTTACACGCTACGACATCGCTAGCAATTGCTAGCGATGTCGAGCACGATGGCACCCGCCCCTGTCGTTGTAATGATATGTGGTGATCGCTGCCGTAGCGAACATTATCGCTACGGCAGCGTCACATGCACATACGTGTGCAGCGACGTCACTGTGACCAGTGAACTGCCTCCTTTCTAAGAGGGTGGTTCGTTCAGCATCACAGCGACGTCACAGCAGCGTCACTGAACCGTTGCTCAATAGAAAAGGAGGGGAGGAGATGAGCGGCCGGAACATGCCGCCCATCTCCTTCCTTCCTCCTTTTCCGGTGGACGCAGGTAAGGAGATGTTTGTCGTTCCAGCGGAGTCACACATAGCGATGTGTGCTGCCGCAGGAACGACAAACAACTTCGCTACTCACCTGTCAACGATTTTGGTGTTGGAGCGACCTCTCCAATACCAACGATTTTTACCTCTTTTGCGATCGTTTTAGGTCACTCAGAGGTGTTACATGCTGCGATGTCGCTAACGACGCCGGATGTGCGTCACAAACACCATGACCCCGATGATATATCGTTAGCAATGTCGCAGCGTGTAAAGCACCCTTTAGAGTTAACTTTAGCTATTAGTTATTCTCTCTCTCTCTTTCTCAAAACCATACATCAAGGTGGGAAGCAACAGCCTGGCACACTTTGATGCTGCTCTGGAACAATCGTTAGCTGTTATGCTCTGGTTCTCGATGTTCATTTTTATTACCTTCTGCGACGTCAAAAGTTTACTTACACATAAAATTAAACAATATGGAACAGCCCACATGATAATCTCATGTATTTAGAACATCGTTACTGCAGCAGCAACGTTAATTGGGAATAGGGGAGCATGTCACCGATGAGCGATTTTGAATGTTTTTGCGACGATTCAAAATCAGTCATAGGTGTCACACGCGACGACATCGCTAAAGCGGCCGGATGTGCGTCAGAAAATCTGTGACACCAAGATCTCGTAGCGTGTAAAGCAACCTTTTGAGTTGAATTTTCTGAAATTCACACATTTCAATGAATTAGAACAAGTTGCGATATGAATTGCATGGATCACAAAAAATAAAATTATGATTTCACACGTTACTGAAAATTCTATCATCTTGAGAACACACTAATGGTATTACGCATTCCCCATGATGATTTGCAACTATCACATCACATGCTCTAAAGCAAGCAGAGAGGACTATCATAGGGATTATAAATGATGAGGGCAGGGAAAGCAATGACCATTTTAGGATTTTACAATGTAAGAATAGGAAGTCAGAGCACATATACTGTATACTACAGATAGGGATAGAAAGATCTAAATCTGATTATGGTTGACTACTGCAGCACTGAAGAACACTGAAACTGGGAAGCTTTAACTGACATAGAAGTGCAGGAGCTGCAGAGTCAGTATGAATGTGAATTGATTGATCCATGATACACTGTAATACAGCACCTTAAAAAAGTACTACCATTAACCCCTGCACCCCTGGCCCATTTTCCATTTTTCCTTTTTTTATTTTTTTGCTCCCCTTCTTCCAAGAGCCATAACTTTTTTATTTTTCTTTCAGTCTTGCCATATGAGGGTTTTTTTTGTAGGACGAGTTGTACTTTTAAATGAAACTATAAGTTTTATCATATAGTGTATTGGAAAATGGCAAAAAAAATTCCAATTGCAGAAAAATTGCAAAAAAATATGGTACCATTTTTGTGCAGAGGCTATGTTTTGATCACCTGTTATTGCATTTTGCGCAAAATTTGCAACAACGAAAAACGTAATTTTGGCGTTTGGATTTTTTTGGGAATTTTATACCTCATTTTCCAATCAGATTAATTGATTTTATATTTTCATAGATCAGGCATTTCTGAACACGGCGATACCAAATGTGTGTATATTTTTTATTTTTTTAACCCTTTAATCTTCAATGGGGTGAAAGGGGGGTGATTTGAACTTTTAGGTTTTTAAATTTTTTAAAATTATTTAGTACTTTTTTTAACTTTTTTTCTATTTTACTAGTCTCCCTAGGGGGCTATAAGGTTCAGCAGTCGGAACGCTCATTCATTTCTGTTGATCCCAGCTACACAGCTGAGATGAGCAGAAATGCTCATCTCTTGTTACAGAGGCTGTTCTGCCAGCTGTTACAGGAAGTGAGTCATGATAGCTACAGGAGTCATCACATGACCCTGAGCTATCATGGCAACCATCGGCTCCACGTGATCACGTCATATGACTTCTGATAGTAGCGGGTGAGTGCACATTTACCACGGTGGGGACTTAAATCGCAAGTCACATTTTGACAGCATGATTTAAAGGGCTAACAGGCATGGGTGGTTTGCGGATCCACCCGCGCCTGTGAGGCACACGTGTCAGCTGTTCAAATCAGCTGACATGTGCAGGAATCACCTACGGCTGTCCGCAGGAGCTGCAGGTGATTACCCCTTGATGGCTTGGGACGTACCAGCATACCCAATGGTTGTTAAGGAGTTAATGTTTTTTCCCTAAACCTGCGTATGTGTTAGTTTAGTGTCAGTGTGTTCATATACTCATTGATCACTGTATTTTACAGTACCCAGCACCATTTTGTTCCTTTTTTGCATCATGTGACATAAATTCAGACTTTCTGGGTCACACTGCGCTCTATGTATGAGCCGAAAGTCTCTTTTACAATGTAACTTTATGGTTTCTCATTCTGACACACTAGACTTGCAATATAATAGCCATTTTTGGATCCCATAGAGTGCATTTTGATCTGAAGCGTCTGAATCATCATCATATCAGAAAAGGAGTGCAGTAGCACTGGATGCCAGAGAAGGTGGCGATCTTCACTGCACTAGCACTGACACTATACTATACTTTTTTTTTCCTCTAAACACAGGTTTAAGGGGAAAAAAAAGCTAATGGGAGTCCCTCTTAAATAACTCATTCTATTCCTGATGCACTACAAACAAGAAAGGCATTTTAATACTCCTCTATCATTTTGCCACAGACGAACAATACTGAAACAAACACTGTGCAAGTGTCACAAGTGCTTGCTTGTGAAACAGACAAAAAAATAAAACGTCCCTGCGCTAAAACAATAGAGTATGGTGCTCGGATAGGGGTCCAGTCCATACAATGTTGTCAAAAAAAATCAACACTCTAAAATGACAGTGAATAAATTATTTTAATGGCAATCAAAAAAAAAAATCTTTGACAACACTGTCCCAAATAGTAGACCTTCATCAGGACATTAACTGATTGCCAGGTGGTATGGAGTGTCAATGAAGCCAGTGCAGTGGTAATGTGACAAATGCTAGCTTCACTGACACTTTATACCACCCACAATCAGTTCATGTCCTGATGAAGGTTCACTATATGAGACAGAAACGTCAAAGATGTTTTGTGATTGCCTTTAGCATCATTTATTCACGGTCATTTTTGAGTGCTGAGTTTATCATTGTGAAACGGAGAAGCCATCAACAATTTTTTTTTTGCATTTGTCGTGGCTTATGTAACCCTTTCACCCCAGAGCGATTTTGCGTTTTTCGTTTTTTTTCCTCCCCTTTATGCAAAACATATGTTTCTTCTTTTTATCAATATAGGCGTATGAGGGTTTATTTTTTGCAGAACGAGTTGTACTTTTGAATGACACCATTTATTCTGCCACATAGTGTACTGAAAACAAGAAAGAAAATTCCATGTGAGGTAAAATTGCAGAAAAATGAGAAATTCCTCAATGTTTTAGTTTTTTAAAATTTATCATGTTCACAATATGGTCAAACTGATCTGGCAATATGATTCCCCAAGTCAGTACGAGTATATACTGTACTTTCCAAACATGTATCTTCATTTAAGTAGTGAAAAAAATACAGAAATTTGACCAAAAGAAAAAAGTGGCTTTTAGTCTTTTAGTGTCATTTTCCGAGACGTCCTCATTTTTTGAGATATTGGGATTTGTGAAGGATTATTTTTTTGTGCCCTGAACTTACATTTGTACTGACACAATTTTGGGGCAGATCCGATATTTTGATAATCTTTTATTGCAATTTATGCCATTTACGGATAAGATTAATTTATTTTATATAATAAACAGAAGCGGTTTCGCACTGAACCATGCAATACCTTAAGGGTGCCTTACACGCAAAGACATCGCTAACGAGATGTCGTTGGGGTCACGGAATTCGTGACGCACATCCGGCCTCGTTAGCGACGTCGCTGCGTGTGAAACGCACGAACGACCGTTAACGATCAAAATTACTCACCTAATCCTTGATCGTTAACACGTCGTTCTAATCCCGAATATCGTTGCTGTTGCAGGACGCAGGTTGTTTGTCGTTCCTGCGGCAGCACACATAGCTATGTGTGACACCACAGTAACGAGAAACAACATCGTACCTGCGGCCGCCGGCAATGTGGAAGGAAGGAGGTGGGCGGGATGACGCCGCACAAACCACCTCCTTAGAAAGGAGGCGGTTCGCCGGCCACAGCGATGTCGCTAGGCAGGTAAGTATGTGTGATGGGTCCTAGTGATGTTGTGCGCCACAGGCAGAGATTTGCCCGTGGCGCACAGCCATTGGGGGCGGGTGCTTTCACTAGCGACATCGCTAGCGATGTTGCTGCGTGTAACGCAGCCTTTTCACCGAATATCTTGGAACAGCCTCAGTCCTCCTTTTAGAAGAAATGGTTATGGGTGCATGTGGACAAAGAGAAGAGATATCCAGAGCAAGAGTCCATGAAGTAGAAAACCACGGCATACACCATCCAAGAACCAAAAAGTGCTTTTATTCCATATAATGTGCAGGTAAAATACGGGTTTGGACCCCTAGAAGCACACAAGATGTGAAACAGCCATCGTCCTTGGGGGGCCTGCACCCGGCTCTCTTCTCCCTGCTATTTTACCTGCACATTATATGAAATAAAAGCACTTTTTGGATCTTGGATGGTGTATGCCGTGGTTTTCTACTTCATGAACTCTTAATTTATTTTAACAGATCGGACTTGCAACTATTTAGCACATGAATTAATTGCAAAGGCTCCCTAATAGCAGTATATAGCAATATAACAGGCAATTGCCCAAATTGGTCTCCTGACCAATAGCACAGAATCAAAAATCAATATGAAAAACAGGAGGACCAGAGTCTCAAGTGCACAAGAAATGTATTAATAGCAACACACCTGTGATATTAGTTAAAAGAAGGAACAAAAATCAAAAGAACAGAACATACCAGCACAAATATTCATGGTATGATCAAGTTAGACATGGGGACGATAAAGTACATAATTAAACATGTATAAAAAACATGTAAAAGGGGAGGGGTTGTTTTTTTTTTATACCTGGAAGGAAGTAAAGTACCAAGGGCCATAAATATATTAATTTCAATCAGCTAAGTAGCCCACACAAACACCCATATAATCCCTATAATGTCCCCATTTTAAAATCAAACCTCAGGAGACAGTAAGTTGCCAGGTGCTCGCTAAAGTGACCAGTGCATTAGTTCTGTTGACAAAGAGGCTACTCCCCCTTCACCCACCGACGTACATTTCGCGTTTGGGGTATGGTACGCCCAAACCTAGATTCTTCTGGGAGGGAAAAGGTCACTCTCTCTAGAGATTTCTATGTGGAGCGTAAAAAAATGCGTGTAAATAAACTGCAGTTACTATTTTAAGTGCAGAAGCAAAGCTTTTCTGTACTATAAAACCACTTACAAAAATGCTGCTTTACATATCCACCACAAAAACATCAAATAAGGGGGAAAAGGCATATAAAATCCAACAATCACATAATACTCAGAGAGGATTGTTATTGAGTAGTTTTGTGCGGTTGCCTGCAGGAAATAAAAAGCATAGTATTTATGCAATGTGCGAACATGGCCTTTGGCATAATTCACACATCCGTGTATCCGGTACATGTGACATCCGTTTTCACACATACCGGAGATACGGGAACACGTAGATGTGGCGCCCTGGCCTATCAGGTCGTCACAGGGTATTGTGCAATCTGCTCTTCTGCATGATATCCACCTCCTCCTTGGTTACGGGTCCCTGACCTTTGGTGTTGCTAAGAACTAGCTAATCGAAACCCTAGGAACACTTTGCACCACACCCACCAGACACACCAGTGGACAGCCTGAAGGGAATAGGGGCGACCACTTGGGGGGTTGGTTTAGGGGAGGTCAGGAGTGTTAGGAGAGAGTGAGTTGGGGAGTGACTCTCGAGAGGAGTCTTGGTCTGGGCCTGGTAGGAGCTGGACCCCGGTCGCAGGGGATCGTGACAAGGGGCACGGACTGTCGAGAAGGACAGCCGGCGGCCTTGTGCCATCACCGGGCAGGGGACAGGGCACGACGGGGTACGTGGACCCTAGGCCAGGAAGTACCTTCAGGCGTCCTGGTAATTCACCCGACGAGGACGGAGCCTTCAAGATCCGTTCTCCACCCGCACCAAAATCGGGGTACTAGCGCAACGAGGGGGATAGGACTTTCCCACTGCATAGTCCAGAAAATCTCAAGCCTGAACCCTGAGAGCAAGCTCACTCCGTTAGCCATACGGGTGAGCGGGACCCATTTTAGTTTCAAGCTGAAAGGGACCAACTACAGAAAGAGGTGCCAAGGTCAAGGTCACAGGCTAACAAACAACACCAACGGGCACGGGATCCAAGTATGCTCCCTCCCTGCTGCAGTGCATCAAGAACTTTGGTTTACCACGGTTGTCAGCGTCAGCGTTATTGGACTGAGTGAGTATGCAATTAACCCTTACCGGCCCGATGGCACCTTCCCGACACCAACACCGAGTCCCGGGGCATCCCCCCTATCCGTGGAGGGGTTAAACACCTGGCTGCCCATCCCATCGCCACTGGGTACTCCAAGCCGCAGCGGTGGTACTTTACCCTTACCACACACCATGGGTGGCGTCACAAACTTTCCACACCATCCCTTGTACATATACCCCCTTTATTTGAGTGGCCGCATGACCCCCGGGTCCGGACGTCTCTCGGGCCACCGCGGATCCGGATCCGAGCAGCCCAGCTGCTGACGCGGGGGCGGCTCATGGACCCATTAAAATCAATGGGTTTGCGCGCACGTGCGTGTTTTGCCATGGACCGTGTGTTAGTGGGGAGAATATGTGTGTCCGTGTGCTCCACACTTAGACATGTCCGTTTTTCTCTGGCAGCATGGGTGTCACGCAGATTGCACACTGATGTGATCCGTGTGATATCAGTGTGAGAAAACACACTTGTCTGTAAAATAAAATGAATTTCTATACTGACCTTCTCTAGCACTGCTGTCTCTGCCACTGCTGTTACTCGCTTCCGACCCCCGCTCATTATGCTCATCACATATGCACGGCAAAGAGGACTGGAAGCAGCAGAAGCAGGGAGTCGGCAGAGCCGGAGACCGTAGATGAGCACCATGGTCAGCAATGCCAGGGACAGGTGAGCAGAAAGTTTCCTGTTCTCCTTGTGTTATTACGGATAGAACGCGGAGAACACACGTGTGTCAAAATCATGGCATACAGAGGGCAATCCGCACCTTTTACACGTCCGTTCAAAACGTACGTGTGAAAGAGGCCTTAGAGACACAAAAAAGCAAGATACATGTCATGTAGTAAAGCTACATAAAAGTAAGATAGTTCTTGCTGCAACTATGAATAAATGAACAAATAATTAGTCCATAGGACACAACTAGAGATGAGCAGGATGCACAGATGCCATTGCACCACCCCTAGCTAATCAAAGGACACCAGAAGGTAAGATATTTGCAGACCTCCAATCCAGCCACCAGGTACCACTGACCTGGACCCTGGACCTGAGCCCTGTGAATCATCCCCAGTCTCTAGTGTCTTGGAGACAGCAAGACAGTGCCAAATTTGGGTCCAAATCCTGTGGTCTTGTGCATCTCCTGAACGTCCATCACTGCCACTGGCCCTCTGACTTATTCTGCTAGGATGTAAAGAAATGGTAACTGGGTGTGGCTAGGGGTGGATCCACTATTTGCCATGTTGCGCTAAGTAGGCCAAATGATCTGTCCTTTTCTATTCTGCAAACGTTGGGAGGTAGGCACACTGCTGTCTATGCGCCAATCTTTATTTTACAAACAACTACTATCTCACATACTATTTTACAGACTGCTCCATATGTCCCCTGCTTTTACACATAGATCTTCCTATGGGCCCTTTCAGTCATACAGGCTGCTTCACGGACTCCTATTTGTCACGGATTCCTTGTTGTGTCCCCCCTTTTCACACAGACTACTCCCTATGCCTCCATCTTTTATACAAACTGCTTTCCATGACTGCATTTTGCACGAATTGCTCACATGGTCTGTATTCTCATACACAAACTGTTTCTCATGCTCTTTTCTCTCACAGACTGCTCCCCTTTACCCAGACTACTGTGACGCCCTGGGCAAGCCAGGGGTCACAGGTCACAACACCACCACACCCCACACTCCAGGTAGGCACATCACAGCTCTGGAGGCGGGAGAAACCAGGCAGATTAGCCCGGGCAGGGCAAGAGAACAGTCAGGGAGGAGGAAGTGGAAGGAGTGGAGGAGTAGCCCAGACAGGGCTAAAGTAAACAACTAAGTGAAAGTGGAAAAGTGGAAAAGGAGGAAAGCAAGTGAGGTGACAAGAAGAAAGGAAAGCCTGAAGGGTCCAGCTTTGTGTAGGGCCAGAACAGCAAGGTCAGCGACGGCGGTGACCGTCTGGAGTGGGACCGTTTGGAAGTTCCTGGAAGGACCCCGTTGGCTGTGTGCCCGGTGGTCTGGAGCAGTGTTCCGAAGGACAGTCAGCACCAGGGCAGGGGCCTCTCGGACCCCGGCAAGGCTAGGAGTCGCCAAATTTGACGAATCCGTCAGTGAAGGGGACGTAGATCCCCCAGCAACCAAGTCCCGATTGAAGGCAACAGCTCAACCTGAAGCAGAGGGACACCGCCACCGCCAAGGCACCAGTTTCTCAGGGCCAGCGCCTGCGGGCAAAGTGTAGAGCTCCTCCGGCCCAGATTGTAGTCGGGGAGCGGGTAACCGGAGGGAATCCACCTCTACCACAAGTCAACCATAGGTGCAAGGAAGAGGGACATCACCGTCACCTACCGGGAGTGCAGGTGCAGCCGTCTGTGGGACCGTCCTACCAGCCGTTTGGTTTACCGTACAAACTGTGTCCGTGTCTCAGGCTGAGTGAGTACTACAGTGCCGCAAGGCACAGCGCTGCCCCCGCGTCCCTGCGCCCACCAGGCCCCGCACCTCACAAACCATCACCGGGCCCCGGGATCACCAACCCCTGCCCACGGAGGGGCAACACAACACCTGGCTGCTCCGCATCACCATCCCCGGGACCCCCGCATTGAGCAGCGGTGGTGAAATCACCACAACCGTGGGTGGCGTCACGAACTATAACAATCCCCGCACCCAACAAACCCCCCTTTCACTCACGGGCGAGGAGTGCCGCTCGAGAAACCCCCGGGATCCGGCCTACGGCTCGAGCCACCACTGAGCAGCGGCCGCCGGACCCGAGCAGAAGGGGGCGAGCGTAGTGTGCTGACACCCTCCTCCCCGCCCGCGACAACTTGGCGTCACGAACAGGATCTTACCGCTCTGCCGTCTGGTAGAGGTGCGCCTTGTTACCGCCGGAGGTATCCGGCAGAAAAATTGCAGAAGCCGCCATCTTTGGCGCGAAAAGTTCCCGCTCGAGCGTCTTCTCGAGCAGTAGAGGCGCGAAGGCCAAGACCCCGCCCCGAGAGAGGAGGGGCCGGAAAGAGCTAAGGGGGACGCGATGGCGGCTGGCGGCATGTAGTCGCAGCTATAAAAGCAGGGACGCCAGGACCCTGCAAGCATACTGTTCCTGGAAGGAAAAGAGAAAGTCACCATGTGGATGCCGTCCCGAAACACCGTGGCCCCCGCGCCGGGAACCGCAGCGTGGGTGGAAATCCGGACCGCGCAGCTCCACCTAAGGCTGCAGGTCAAGATGCAGCTCCTCTTGGAGGGGTGGGAGACTGACATGGCGGACGTTATAGCCACCGTGCGGAGACGCGAGGAGGAAGCGGAGGAAGGAAGGGTGAGTGACCCACGCCCCTATGTCCCGGAGGGACCGGTCGCTGCGACTGAGGGACCCGGTCCAAGCCCTCTCCCCCCGTTGCCTCCCTCGCCACCCGTCTCGGGGGCCGTGACCCCGCCACTAGGCCCGCTACCACCGCAACCGGTAGCGATACCCAGCCCGTCCGCCCCAGCGGACCGACCTGTAGCCGGAGCCCGTAGCAAACCGGAGGTGTTGCCATGGAAGGCCCCGAAGATTGTGCCAGAGACAGTCCCCGAGCAGTTTCCCGAGCCGGAGCCGATGACCCGCTCCGAGCCGAAGGCCCAGCTGCGGAAAGCCCCTGTGCCCATCCCCCACACCTCGGCTGAGGTGGCGCCGGGTTGTTGCTGCAAGGCAGCGCCCAAGGCCATGACACCGCGGGATACGCCGCCCACCTTCCTGACAGTGGGTAACGTTCTGGATGTCCCGCGGGGCCCGACCCGTGCGCCGGCGCTGGCAGCAGCGCCATATTGGGATAGGGAGCCGACAAAGCTGGGCCTGGAGATCGCGGAGAGGGAGAGAAGGAAAGCCGAGCTGGTGGCCCGAGCCATTCGGGAGAAAGAAAATCTTCGGCAAGCGACCTTCCGTGTCCGGGGCCCGTTGTATGAAGGGCAGGTGAGGCAGTTTGATGTCCGCCGGGGCTACGGATTTATATATGAACCCGGCCTGGAGGCCGAAGTGTTTGTGGCCCGGCGGGATGTGAATGCCCATCTGCCCGAGGAGCATCCTGGCCGTAACCTCATACCGGGAGACATGGTGCGGTATACCCGGCACTGCGGAGAGAGGGGGTGGTTTGCCCTGGATGTGAAGCTCAGGGGCAGCAATGAGAGCAGGGTGAGCTCTGCACCCCCTCCCTCGGATGAAGCAGCAGAAGGACCGGAGTAGGGCAGCGGATGCCCGTTGCACCGTCCCCGTTGGGACCACCACAGTTTGTTTATTTAAAAGTTGAAAATGAAAATGATTGATCCAAGAAGAAGTTACCTGATTGTCTGTAGTGATTGAACCGGCCAGAGCCGGCACCGTTGTCCCCGTGGGGACCGTTTAAAATGCATGGGAACTATCCATGGACAAGCCCGTGAACTTGCAGGGCAACCACAAACGTTAGTGGCTTGTAAATATGTTGGTTACCGTTACCGTTTTCCGCAATGCCGCCTCCGGAGAGGCAGGTTGGAGGGAGGGCCCTCAGCAGAGCAGGCTGGGGCCCAGCCACCAAAGGAACCGGTGGCTACCCTCTGGAGGGAACGACAGATCCCGCTCGGGTACCGTGTGCTGAACTGTGGGTCAAGGGGTGCTGCCTGGGTTTTAGGGGCAGCATCAGGGCCAGGTTGCTTGGGTGGGAGAGAGCGGAAACCGTAACCGTAAACCGTTGCAACGTTAAAAGTAAATGTGCCTCCCGTCTTGGGAAGAGTTATTAAAAATGTTATATGTTGATTTTCCAAATGTTATCTTTTTCAGAAAAATAAAACCGGTGTAGGACGGCAGCCCGCGGACGGTCTGCATTTTGCTAAGGGGGAATGTGATGCCCTGGGCAAGCCAGGGGTCACAGGTCACAACACCACCACACCCCACACTCCAGGTAGGCACATCACAGCTCTGGAGGCGGGAGAAACCAGGCAGATTAGCCCGGGCAGGGCAAGAGAACAGTCAGGGAGGAGGAAGTGGAAGGAGTGGAGGAGTAGCCCAGACAGGGCTAAAGTAAACAACTAAGTGAAAGTGGAAAAGTGGAAAAGGAGGAAAGCAAGTGAGGTGACAAGAAGAAGGGAAAGCCTCTCGGACCCCGGCAAGGCTAGGAGTCGCCAAATTTGCCGAATCCGTCAGTGAAGGGGACGTAGATCCCCCAGCAACCAAGTCCCGATTGAAGGCAACAGCTCAACCTGAAGCAGAGAGACACCGCCACCGCCAAGGCACCAGTTTCTTAGGGCCAGCGCATGCGGGCAAAGTGTAGAGCTCCTCCGGCCCAGATTGTAGTCAGGGAGCGGGTAACCGGAGGGAATCCACCGCTACCACAAGTCAACCATAGGTGCAAGGAAGAGGGACATCACCGTCACCTACCGGGAGTGCAGGTGCAGCCGTCTGTGGGACCGTCCTACCAGCCGTTTGGTTTACCGTACAAACTGTGTCCGTGTCTCAGGCTGAGTGAGTACTACAGTGCCGCAAGGCACAGCGCTGCCCCCGCGTCCCTGCGCCCACCAGGCCCCGCACCTCACAAACCATCACCGGGCCCCGGGATCACCAACCCCTGCCCACGGAGGGGCAACACAACACCTGGCTGCTCCGCATCACCATCCCCGGGACCCCCGCATTGAGCAGCGGTGGTGAAATCACCACAACCGTGGGTGGCGTCACGAACTATAACAATCCCCGCACCCAACAAACCCCCCTTTCACTCACGGGCGAGGAGTGCCGCTCGAGAAACCCCCGGGATCTGGCCTACGGCTCGAGCCACCACTGAGCAGCGGCCGCCGGACCCGAGCAGAAGGGGGCGAGCGTAGTGTGCTGACACCCTCCTCCCCGCCCGCGACACTACTACAATTGCTTAAAATCTCATTATGATTTCTCCTAATGCCCCATCTCATACAACGTGCTCCCCATAATCTGCCTCCAATGCTCACCGTCTGTCCAATATTGCCTTCATGGTCTTCTCTGCACAGACTGATGCCAATGAACTTTTCAGTTAGGTTTCAAGCTATTCAGTCTTTTGCAAACTAATAAATATGATTTTAATATTAATAAAAAGATAGAAGAGGAAATCTCTGGACATGTGTAGAGACTTGCTCAAATGTAAATGTAACCATCCTATTTGTAGTGAACCTGTCATTTGAAAAAAATACTATTAACCTGAAGATTTTGGGTTCATCTGCACATTAATAGCGCTGTGAATCTACCTAAGGGCTCTTGTCCACTTGCGATCTTCCTGTGCGAGTGTGATCTGATAAAAAATCGACCGCACTCGCACCAGTGTTAAGCTATGAGGCCATGTCCTCTTGCTAAATTTATGCTGCGATTTGTACCAAGTCTCAGCTCTCGCACCCCCATGCAAGCCTATGGGAGTGAGAAAAAAATCAGAATATGGGTGGCATATGCATGTCATACAGATGGCATACGCATGTCACACAGATCCTTGACACTTGCATACAGCGTAGGACCGGCTACCGGAGTAATCACCAGTAATACCAGTCCTGGTCGCGGTTACAAGCACTGAACTCCGAAGCTGTCCGGCGTGCAGCCTAGACTGAACAGCGAGTGCCGAGTGATTGATTCCCCAGCGATTGCTGTTCAGTTCAGCACAGCTGTAAACAGACCAGGCTGAACTCTGGAGCTCAGGTGACACCTCCGGAGTTCAGTGCAGGTAACCACGGCCAGGCCTGGTATTACTGGAGATTCCTCCGGTAGCCAGTCCACCGCTGCTTGCACTCACATAGCAGTCACATGACACTCACATGTCATATGGATGCTATTTGAGAAACATAAAACACCGTACGCAGGTCATACACAGGACACTCGACTCACATTTGTAGCCGAGTATCGCGTGATTTTTTTAATGCAAGAGGACAAGAGCCCTTACACACACACTGAGAGACTTGCTGCTGGGTGGAAAAAACTTTATTCTTCCTGGCAGCCTCAGGCTGTCAGTCTTAGGTCGCTTTACATGCAACGACATCGCTAACGTGATGTTGTTGGGGTCACGGAATTCGTGGCGCACCTTATCGTTGCTTGTTGACACGCTGTCCAGTTCCCAAATATCGTTGCTGCTACAGGTACGATGTTGTTCGTCGTTCCTGTGGCAGCACACATCGCTATGTGTGACACCGCAGGAACGAGGAACCTCACCTGACCTGCGGCCGCCAGCAATGTGGAAGGAAGGAGGTGGGCGGGATGTTACGTCCCGCTCATCTCCGCCCCTCCGCTTCTATTTGGCGGCCGCTTAGTGACATCGCTGTGACGCCACATGAACCGCCCCCCTTAGAAAGGAGGTGGTTCGCCGGTCACAGCGACGTTGCTAGGCAGGTAAGTATGTGTGACGGGTCGGAGTGATGTTGTGCGCCACGGGCAGCGATGTGCCAGTGACACACAACCGATGGGGGCAGGTACGAATGCTAGCGATCTCGCTAGCAAGATTGCAGCGTGTAAAGCTCTTTATCTCACTTATGGATTGATGGAACTTAATGGCATCCCTTGAAGTCTCTGAATACCTTTCACCAAATAATATTACTAAATTAGGAATAATGATTTTCACTGTTATTGGATGCAACTTACCCAATGTTATTTATCCAACTGCATGTTTAGAAACGTAAGAACGTGTGCAGAGTATAGCAGTGCTATTGTGGATTATTATGTCTGCTGACTTCAAAATTGAGATTTTACATTTTTCTTTAGATTTTTTTTTAGTTTTTATTGATTCAGGTATCATCATCAGATTCAGCTGAGCTCAAACACAGTATTATCATGTACTGTATAATAATAATAATAATAATCTATATCTATATATATAATTGCCTTAGTCTGTCTGTCTGTCTGTCTGTCTTGCTCCAAAATTGTGTCACGGTGAGTGTCATTACAGTGACAACCGTCTGATTGGCCGCTGGGCTCGGCCTGACCCCGCCCCCCCACGGATTGGTCGCCGCTGGGCTCGGCCTGGCCCCACCCCCCCACGGATTGGTCGCTTGCCTCTGCCTGGCCCCGCCCTCCGCATGGATTGACCGCTTGCCCCGGCCCTCCGCACGCATCGCCATTCATAACCTTGCGATGCTGGGATCATGACGGAGCCGGTGAACGCTGGTAACTATTATACACATCGGGTAACTAAGGTCCCTTGGTAACCCCATGTGTATCATAGTTACCAGTGTACACTGGCTCCCGGTACACATGTGCAGGGAGCCGGCATTATACTCCTCTCCCCCCAGGACTACTCCTCCTATTATAGTCCTCCTATTATACTCTGAGTATAATAGGAGAACTATTATAGCATGGGGGATGGAGAACGATGGGGAGTGCGCAGCATGGGGGATGGAGCACGATGGGGGGTGCACAGCATGGGGGATGGAGCACGATGGGGGTGCACAGCATGGGGGATGGAGCACGATGGGCGTGCGCAGCATGGGGGATGGAGCACGATGGGGGGTGTGCAGCATGGGGGATGGAGCACGATGGGGGGTGCGCAGCATGGGGGATGGAGCACGATGGGGGGTGGGCAGCATGGGGGATGGAGCACGATGGGGGTGCGCAGCATGGAAGATGGAGTACGATGGGGGGTGCGCAGCATGGGGGATGGAGCACGATGGGGGGTGAGCAGCAAAGAGGATGGAGCACGATGGGGGGTGCGCAGCATGGGGGATGGAGCACGATGGGGGGTGGGCAGCATGGGGGATGGAGCACGATGGGGGGTGCGCAGCATGGAAGATGGAGTACGATGGGGGTGCGCAGCATGGGGGATGGAGCACGATGGGGGGTGAGCAGCAAAGAGGATGGAGCACGATGGGGGTGCACACCTCCCCCCAAAACACACACACACCGCCACACGCGCACCGCACAACACACCACACACACACTGGGAACCACAAACACCGCCCTACACAGACACCCACAAACACAGACAACGCCGCACACACACACAACACCCAACACACAAACACTGCAGCATACAAAAATATATGCACATACATTGCACAAAACATACCTCCCCCAAAACACACACACGCACCCCACACCCACACAAACCGCGCAACACACACACACAACGCTACAGACACACAGCGCTCTACAAACAACGCAACACACATACAACACCGCTCTCACCCCCCCGCCACACCCAGACAACACCCAGAACATGTACAGCCCCTACACAAACACTTGGTAACTACACACAACATCTATATATATAACAAAAATCATGCATTAACTACACAATACGTAAATTCTAGAATTCCCGATGCGTAGAATCGGGCCACCTTCTAGTAATTAATAATTGCCTTATTCTGTCTGTCTGTCTTGCTCCAAAATGACATCATTACAGTGACAACCGTCGCCACACCGCGCGCTAAACAGCCTGTGACCAACGGCTCAGCTAACTCAACAGCCCGAACTACGGGCTGACAGGACGATGCCCAACACTTTTCCTCGCAACCACACGGAGCCCCGACTCCCCAGTGAGTGCTGCACCCCCGGAAGCCTACACTGGCAACCTAGCCGACACATACCCACCGCTCGCCTCCACCCCCCCGCACACATTACCCAACTCGGCTCCTCTCCCCCGCACTCCGCCCTCCGCATGTATACACTGAACACACACACACACCTGGATAGTCACCTGTTCCCAGCCATGCAGTCCCTGACACTAACGTCCTCAGCGGCTCCACCCCCCCCCCGCACTACGCCCCCCCGCACAAATTACCCCGCAGGATGGGGGCACATGTCAGGATTGTGGCTACACCACGATAGGGGCACTTACCAGCATTGGGCCACATCACAGCATCAGCATATTTTTACTTAACTTTACACTGTTTATGGCCTTCTTTCATTACAAGCCATGGACATCATTAAACATTAGACTCATCTATTAAAACTCTTCCTTCTGTTGTTTGTCATTTTAAAACCAATAAACAATTATAAGAATACTAAATTAAACCTAACCCATCCAGTCCATTCATTACCTTATTATTCAATCTGCTAACCTACATACACATTCTAGACTACCCGATACGTTAGAATTGGGCCACCTTCTAGTAATAATATAATACATGTACAGTAACTCAATAACAAAAATGTTTACCATAGCAATACCATTATACTATTGCAGGCTAGAAATGATGGAACGATAACATACTTTAAGGGGATGTTCATCCTGTTTTTTTATGGCACATGGATTGTTTAAAAATATAACAAAACTATAATCTCAGGTACTGATCACCTGCTGCTAATCTGTACCACTGTCCTGGCCCGTTGCCCATTTTCTTGCTAACCGGAATTCATTTGGTGCCTTATCAAAGGGAAGCAGCAGTCAAACGTTTTGCAAGGGGCTTGTTTTGCTTCAGAATAACATAACATAAAGCACACCTTTTACAGAGTAAGGAGGGGGCAAGTGGACAAAGGCAAAATTTTAATTTAACACACAGAGGTGGAAAGCATGCAACTTGCATAACCCCAATGCTCCTGGAGCACAGAAACAAACAGCCTACACAGTGCGGCAAACAGGAACCGCGCAACACAGCACAGACCAGGACTATGCATTTCCTTTCTGTTTGCATAGTTACATAGATACATAAGTTGAAAAAAGATCTATGTTGATCTAGTTCAACCTTCCTCCACCAATTATATATTTTTGTCACTAAATCATTTATAAGCGACAATGTTGTATGTACTGAGGAAATCATCCAGCCCTTTTTTAAAAGCCGTTATATTATCTGACATTACTACCTCTTGTGGTAGGGCATTCCACAGTCTGACTGCTCTAACTGTAAAGAACCCTTTTATGTTTAGCAGCCAGAATCACCTTTCTTCCACTCGCAGTGAATGCCTCCTGGTCCTTAGTTTTGTCTTTGGAAGGAACAAGTCATGTACCAGTCCTTTGTTTTGACTACACATGTATTTATACATATAAATGAGATCTCCTCTGAGACGTCTTTTTTCTCAGCTAAACAAATCCAGCTTTTTCAACCTGTCATCATATGGGAGGCCTTCCATTCCTTGTAGTAGTCTAGTTAGCCGCCTTTGAACCGACTCTAACTTCTGAATATCTTTTTTTAAAATATGGAGCCCAAAACTGAATCCCATATTCCAGATGTGGCCTTACAAGTGATTTTTAAAGGTCTAACAATAAATTAGCTTCACAGGATCTAATCTTTCTTTTTATACACCATAAAATCTTGTTTGCTTTAGCAGCTGCTGCTTGACATTGAGTGCTGCTGCTCAGCTTATTTGTAACCAGAAGACCCAAGTCTTTCTCCTGTTCTGTAGTCCTGAGTTTACTTCCATTTAATGTACAGTATATGTAGCTATAGGATTTTTCCGTCCTAGGTGCATTACTTTACATTTATAAACATTATATCTCATTTGCCAAGTGTCTACCCATTCAGACATCTTATCCACATCGTTTTGTAATATTGTACTATCAAGGTCAGTTTTTAATATACCTACATAGTTTGGTGTCCTCAGCAAAGACTGACACTTTACTCTCAATCCCATCCCAAGAGAAGAATTGGTCCTAGCACAGATCCCTGCGGCACCCCATTGTTAACTATAGACCAATTTGAGAATGTACCATTTATCACTACTCTTTGTTTCCTATCTTTTAGCTAATTCCTTACCCAGTTGCATATAGTTTCCCCTAGTCCTTGCTTCTGCAGCTTCATTACAAGACTGTTATGTGGCACAGTATTGTGGCGCCCTGGACAAGCCAGGGGCCACAGAGAACAACACCAACACACCCCACACTCCCCGTCAGGCACACCGAAGTGAGACAGAAACCCTTGTTGCCTTCCTCCAGGGGCTGATGTCCACACAAGGGGGGTGGGCCAGGCGGTTGGCCCCGCCCACCAAGGAGTTCACAGTCCTGGAGGCGGGAAAAGCAGACAGATTAGTTTTGGAGGTGAAAGTGGAAGGAAGGAAAGTGGTAGTGGAGCAACTAACTCACAGCGTCCGGGTGTGT
Organism: Anomaloglossus baeobatrachus; assembly: GCF_048569485.1. Taxonomy (NCBI): domain Eukaryota; kingdom Metazoa; phylum Chordata; class Amphibia; order Anura; family Aromobatidae; genus Anomaloglossus; species Anomaloglossus baeobatrachus. The sequence goes on from NC_134353.1 coordinate 218,029,258, forward strand.
GGCCCGGGCGGTACAGCAAGGTTGGCAGACGGTGGTGACCGTCTGCAGTAGTGGCCTATCGGAGTCTACCGTAAGGACCGTGGACGAGCGGTGACCCGGCGGTACCGGACCGGTACACAAAGAGAAGTCAGCACCATCTGGCAGGGGCTTACGGACCCCGGCAAGGCTAGGAGTCGCCGTGAATTTGCCAAATCCGTCAGCGAAGGGAACCTCCTGGGTTTCCCAGCAGCCAAGTCCTGACAGAAGGCAACAGTCCAACCATGAGAGGGAAACACAGCCACCGCCAAGGCTACCGTTCCCAGGGCCAGAGCCTGCGGGAAAAAGGGGCTCCTCCGGCCCATAGCCCATATCCAAGCTGGGGAGCGGGTTACCGGTGGGAATCCATTGGAACCATGTACCGTACATAGGTGCGGGGAAAGGCAGTCACCATCAACCTGCCGGGAGAAACAACACCGCAGCCGTCTGTGTGACCCGTCTATCCAGCCGTGTGTTTTACCAAGAACTGTGTCCTCATCATTGGCTGAGTGAGTGCCACCGTGCCGTGCGGCACAGCGCTGCCCCCGCGACCCTGCACCTCACCAGGCCCCGTAACCTGCCTGCCATCCATCCCTACCCCATCACCGGGCCCCGGGACAACCAACCCCCTACCCACGGAGGGGAGAACTAACAACAAAGCTGCTCCCTGTCACCGCTCCCGGGATCCCCGTCCAGAGCAGCGGTGGTGTCACCAACTTCACCGCAACCGTGGGTGGCGTCACGGACAATAACCCAATCCCCACCATCCAATCAAACCCCCTTTCACTCACGGGCGAGGAACGCCGCTCGAGTCACCTGGATCCGGCCCACCGCTCGAGCCACCACAGAGCAGCAGCAGGCAGACCCGAGCAGTGGGAGAGCGCAGCGTCCCCTCCTCCGCCCGCGACAGTATCAAATGCCTTGGCTGAGTCCAAATAATTCACTTCATTACCAAGATCTATATTTGCACTTACCTCCTCATAAAAACCCAACATGTTGGTTAGACATGACTTATCTTTCATGAATCCATGCTGGTTATCATTTATTATATTATTCTCTCTAATATATCATTACATGTCATCTCTTAAAATGTCCTCAAAAACCGTGCAAATCACTGATGTCAGATTTACCAGATGGTAATTGCCTGGATCCAAAATAAACTCATACAAAAAACACTGACCAGAAAAAAAAGCCACCAGCCAAAAAAAGGTCAAAAAATGGCAGCCGGCCCCCCATGATAAAGGTTGGGGTTACACAGGTGCAGAATACCAATAAAACAACCACCCACAGCCAAACATATCAGGAGAGAGTGGTTGCTGGCATTAAACATGCACACTAATGAGATTTAACATAGGGCGCCAGTCACACAAGTATGTATAATGCACAGTGTTAAATCTTATTAGTGTGCATGTTTAATGCCAGCAACTGCCCCCTCCTGATATGGTAGGCTATGGGTGGTTGTTTTATTGGTATTCTGCACCTGTGTAATTCCAACCTTTATCATGGGGGGGCCGGCTGCATCCTGAGTTTGCATTTGCCATTTTTCACCTTTTTTTGGCTGGTGGCTTTTTTTCTGGTGAGTGTATGAGTTTATTCTGAATTATGTCCTTTGGTGAGTTATTTTAATTGCCTGGATCCACCCTCCTACCTTTCCTAAATATTGGTACCATGTCAGCCACTCTCCAATCCTTAGGTACCACCCCTATTACAAGAAAGTCTAAGAAGATAAGATACAGCGGTCTGTCAATTACTGAGCTCAAGACCCTCAATGTCTGTGAATGAATGCCATCTGGACTGAGGGATTTGTCAATGTTTAATTTGCTCTGACACAGGCGCAGTCCGCAGCCACCCCAGAAAATGGTGCGTTCATAGAAGCGTCATATTCTGGCGCTGTTAACAACTCCTCCAGTGGCCCTGGTGCCAGATGGCTCGCTGGGTAATAATGGGGTTGGGGCTAGTTGTGTATTATCAGCTGGCCCTAAGCCCGAAATTCATGGTGTCACGCCAATATTAGACATGGCCACCAAGAATTTCTAGTAAAGATAAAAAAAACACAACACACAGAATTTTTTTTTTATTAGAAATTAAACACAACACAATTAATGACTCCACCTTTATTGAACTAAAGAACCCTCCCCCCTCCGCCGTAGTCCTGGGTCGAGGGTCCCGCGATGTCCAATCCGGTTCCAATATCATCTGATCAGTTTGCCAGAAGGAAGGCAAAGCGATCAGATGTGTGAGATTCAAGGACCTGAATCACATGACACATCAGCTGATTGTTTAAAAGCCGTTTATACAATCAGCTGATGCATCAGTAGAAAAAAATAAACTATACTCACTCACTTGCCTGCAGACTCCTGTCTGATCACTCCAAGAGCTGCCGGTAATTAGCTGATGCGGTCAGGTGACCGCGGTCAGGTGACCGCATCAGCTGATTACCTACAAGTCCTGCAGCGATCAGACGTGCCATGGGAGTCTTCAGACAGGTGAATATGAATATTAAAGAAATCTCTCTTTCTCTCTCCTTCTCTCTCACTCTTTCTACTTCTTTTTGCCGTTAGAGAGAGAGATTTCTTTAATATTCATATTCACCTGTCTGCAGACTCCTGGGGTACGTCAATTGTTCCAGGACCTGTAGGAAATCAGCTGATGCGGTCACCTGACCACATCAGCTGATTACCGGCGGCTCCTGGAGCGATCGGACGGGAGTCTGCAGACAGGTCCCACTAATCTGTCCCTAGCTCAGCAGCACCTCCCTCTACACTTGATGGCTGTGGATCACACTGTTGAGCACAGCGCCGTCAGGTGTCATATAGAACTGATGACGCTGTGCGGCTAGCCAATCACTATAATGCCACAACCAAAATGGTTGTGGCATTACAGTGTGTGACAGCCAATCCCTGCATGTGGGCTGACTCTGTAAAGAGCACCAACATGCAGGAACGGGGAGCCGAGCATCTGTCTGAGCATCTCACCGGTACTCAGAGCTCGCCGAGTATCCAGAACACTGAGATGCTCGGGCGAGCACCGAGTAGCAGCGAGCATGCTCGCTCATCACTAGTTCTGAGGTTTCACTTTCTGTTTTTCTGACTAACCCCTCCCAACCAGAACTTGAGCTCCCCCTTTGGTCGGAGTCAGGAAGTGTTGTGTGCAATGGTACCTGACATTGAGATCTTCCCCGCTGCTTCAAGGTATAGCACTGTCCTCCAGGTGTAGAGAACAATGCCACAGTGGCTCCCATGACAACTGGGGTGCCACATTCCCCCTTGGTTAAATTCAGTACTCCGGGACTGAGAAAACATTTGGAAAAGACAAGAGTACAAAATTATTACAATTAATACAGGTTTTTTATATATATATATATATATATATATATATATATATATATATATATATATATATATATAAAAAACCTGTATTAATATATATATAAAAAATATTTACATTGGTCAGTTGAACATTCTTAACTATTGTTAGACACTCCTTTCCCGGTTGGCTTCCGACCTAATTTGCTCCACTGCGACCTGAATTGGCTGCAATCCCTCACTATTGGGTAATTATCCTGACACAACGCGGCTGTCTACGGTTATTCTGGAGGATGGCCCTGTGCTTTATGTCAGGTAAGGTGGACTCCCTCCACTTCCTAGACTCACCGTGGGTATGACAGGTTCACTGCAAGCAAGAGGCAGGTCTCCCGGGTCTTCTTCGGATGTGACATCCACTTCACTGGCAGGTATATCTTCATACGGGGCTGGAGCCATGACCACTTTTGGTGGGGCAACTTGATGGACGGTCAAGACCGGTACTACAACTGCTTGGTTCCACTGTGTCCAGGTTTTGGGGAACGCTCCTAGGACGGTTTGGATAGTCTCTTCTTCTTGTGCTTCAGGTTGGGAAACTTCAGGGCTATTTTCACCAATCCGCAGCTGATCAGGGCATATCTTCAAGTGGTCTCTGGAAACGGCTGTTGAAGTCTTTCCCCCATCTTTGCTAAAGAGACACCTTGGGATTATCAAAGCTTGACGGCATAACAATGTACGATTCAGCTTCCCATTGGTTATCCAATTTGTGCATTCTTCGTTTTCTCTTGAGGACCTGTTCTCCTGGTGCCAGGGGAGCTGTTGAAGCAGTTTGGTTATCGTTCTTCCCCTGTCTCTGTCTGGTCTCAGATAGATTTCTTTCCCCACACTCTTGGACCTGACGATACCTCTGATGGAGCTGCGTCGGGTTCCAAGACTCCCATGTCCAGGTTAATAGGCAGCCTGCCAGGTCTTGCCCGCATCAGATAGACCGGATGCAGTTGGGGGACTTCACCATGATATTGTTGTACATATCTATCAACTCTGGCAGCTTCTCTGGTCACAGGTTTCTTTCCTCAAGAGGCAGGGTCTTGAGCAAGTTCAGCACCACCTGATTCCTCTACTCACACATTTCATTATCTTGGGGGTGAGATGGCGTCGTTCTTACCTTCTTAGAGCCATACAGGTGACAGAATTCCTGGAACACTTCGGCTTCAAAGGCTGGTCCTTGATCAGTGACTACACTTTCAGGGTAATCATGGGGTCGACAGAAGTACTCCTGGAATGCCTTAGCTGTAGTTATGGCCATCTGGTCTTTCACTGGGACCATCACCAGGCTGGCATTTCTACCTCCTCCATCTCATCCATGTTTTCTCCTGTTTCCGGCAGATGTGGCATTCGGAACAGGGCGTCAGCATTTGCATTCTTCTGTCCTGCTCGCTATTTGATGTGAAGTCGTATTTGGACAGCCGGGCCATCCATCGCTGCTCCAATGCACCAAGTTTCACTCTCTGCAAATGGGTCAGCGGGTTGTTGTTAGTGTATATAGTAAATTTCGCTGAAGCCAGGTAGTGTTTTAAGCATTCTGTGACTGCCCAGGCCAAAGAAGTAACTTTAGCTTGAAGGAGCTGTAGTTCTCCGGATTCTGCTCAGTAGGTCGTAGCTTCCTGCTAGCTTAGGCTATCACCTTTTCCTTGCCCCCTTGCATCTGGGACAGCACGGCTCCCAGTCCCACATTACTAGCGTCGGTATAGAGGATGAAAGGCTGTCTGTAGTCCGGGTAGGCTATGATTTCTTCTCCGGTAAGAGCCCACTTCACCTGGATAAAGGCCTCTTCGTGTTGGTCAGCCCACTCGAATGGAGGTCCCCATTTCTTGACTTGGCCCACCAGGGGGTCTTGGAGAGGTGATGCCATCCTAGTGAATCCCCCAATGAACCTTCGGTAGTAGCCTACCAGGCAAAGGAACTGCTGCACTTCCTTAATGGTGGTGGGTCTGGGCCAGTCCCTGTTGGCAGTGATCTTCTCCGGATCGAGGGCCACACCGTCTGCACTTACCAAATGTCCCAGGTTCTGTATCTTTGGTTTCAGCAGGTGACATTTGGACGGCTTCATCTTCAGGCCAAACTCAGACAGGGCCTCAAACACTTCAGCCAGATGCTGCAGATTATCCTCATAAGTTTTTAAGTCCACTATCACATCATCCAGGTACAGCAGGACGGAAAAATGCAAATGATGATGCCCTGTCCCATATTTATTTATGAATGAAAAATTAAATGATGGTTACTTTTTAACTGTTTGTTGATATCTGCTGCACGTGTATGGCATAAGGGTGGAGTGGGTGCCATACCCAGCAGATATTGGCTGTGGCACACAGCCAGAATCTGCTACTACACATTTGATTCTAAACTATAATGAACTACTGGATTGCAGCAAAAAAGGGTCGAATTGGATATAAAAGAATGTAAAAGTAAATTACATCATATGGAGGATGGGTTGAGACAAAATAACATACACATATGGGGTGTCAGGGAAATAGACCAATTAGTCTATTCGGTGTGGTAAGTTATGTTGACAGCTCTCCCAGATGCTATAACTGTGGCTCTTATAATAATCTTAGCTAATAAACTTAGGAAATCAAGAAATTAGAGATGGAGAGATCTTTTTAAATTAAAATTTGCCAACTTCACCGAATTTTCCGTCAGAATTTGATTTGTGGAGAATAAATTCACATAATTGCATAAATTAAAAGCAAATTGCCTAAAAAAATATATGTGTAGAACACCATAAGTTTTCCTTGGAGTTTTGAGCTCTATAATGCAAACACGGACTTTTTAATGTACAAATGACTTCCACCTATTTGGCTAGAGGAAAACTGAGGTAAACAAAAGCTTAGCAACACCTTTTATCAGACTTTTAGGTTAAATTGTAAAAACGGTCTAAAAATTATCCATTTTCAAGAGGCCAGTGCATGCCTGTGGTGCAAACACTAGAAGGCGTGCCATTTTCACATGACTAGGTATAACAATTATCCCTGTTTGAGGGGTGTAAGGACACACAACACAGGTGTATTGTTTTGAATATGAAGAAGTGTGACCATTTGACCAGAAGTGAAAAAAGTATCATTTTTTGTGGTCTACAGGTGGTTTACTAATAAATAATTAATTTAGCAATTACTAAGGGTTTTCATCAAGTCATACAAAAATGATCCCCTTATTTATATAGCACTGTTATGAATCATCAAGCATGATCAAAAATTAGTCCTATTTTCAGAGCTGTCTCTTGAGGGGATAAAAACATAGTAGTACATTTTCCATTTTTAGTAGTACAGTTTGCCATTATGAAATATATTGGGCAGCCAGGAGGGGTGTGGCTACCATGGTTGTCCAGTGGCAACGGCAGGAGCAGCACGTTAGAGATTTCAGGAGAGGCACGCAAGGAGATGCTTAGTAGAGATGGGCAAACATGTTCGATAAAGGTTTGCAAATTTCAAATTTGGTATGAGCTTATGCCTGTTCCGTTCATGCCCCGTAACCAGAGCACTGTCTCCAAAATTTATCAATGTTCGGTTTTGTTCGATCACTGATCACATTTAAAAAAAAATAATCTACTAATATGTTATTCTTTTGTATAGGATTGTGGTGCTGTATGACTAATGGGGGGGGGAATGTGTTTAATGAGTGGAGGGGGTAGGGACTCGTGAGAAGCCAGAGGCACACAGCGCCATTTTTTTTCACGTTTCTTAACTTCATTTGCAAATGTTCCTGCAGCCAATCATGGTGCAACAAACATCCCTAAGGTTCAGACACAAGGGCTTGTGTCATTGTCTGCCTAAGTCACATGTCCGTCTGCATATAATGCGGACATGAGGCATCGGCACCATTTTGTGAATGTGAAACATTAGAGAAGGTGCTGCCGCCGAGCCTGCTAGACAGTTAGCTTAGCAATGGGTTTAATGATAAGTAGTTGAGATACAAAGGAGAGTGATAGTGTAGAATAGGAATGTGCAGTGTAGTGAAACCTGTGTGCCAGAAATCGGCATTTAATGATCGAAATGGGGATAGTTATTTGATAAAGAGTTGACAGTGAAGGATCTGAATAGCTATTCCTACTTTTTACTGCCTGCTCCAAATTAGCCAGTGAAACAAATTTCTAGCTATTGCTAGGTATTACTGCCTGCTCCAAATTAGCCAGTGAAACACATTTCTATGTATTGCTATGTATTATGGCCTGCTCCAAATTAGACAGTGAAATGCATTATTAGGTATTGTTAGTTAGTACTGCGTGCTGTAAATTTGCTAGTGAACTAGGTACAAAGGTCTTGGCAATTTTCATTGCCTGCTCAAAATTATGCAGTCAATCACATTTCTAGGTATTATTAGTTAGTAGTGCCTGCTGTAAATTTGCTAGTGAACTAGCTAAAAAAGTCTTGGAAATTTTCACTGCCTGCTCAAAATTACCATATTTTTCAGACTATAAGACGCACCAGACCATAAGTGGCACCCTGGTTTTAGAGGAGCAAAATAGGAAAATTAAATTTTAAGCAAAAAATGTGGTCATGACACACTGTTCTGGGGGTAATGTCCCCAAATTCTCTACTAAGGTACTACATCCTGGTAATGATCCTCCTGCCTTGTATATTATCTCCAACCTTGTATATATGCCCCCCATCACATAAAAACATAAACGTTTAGGCTATGTGCGCACGCTGTGTTTTTTTGCCGCATATTTTTGGGTGCAGTTTTGGTCTCAGAATTTCCTTCCCTAGCAAAGTCTATGAGATTTGATTTTTGCTGTCCACACATTAGGCTCATAACATATTCCCTCCTTCCCTGCTCACCAGTGGCTGTGATTGGTTGCAGGCAGAAGCGCCCCCACGCTACGTGACAGCGGTCTGACTACAGCAAATCACAGATGCCGGTGGGCGGGACTATATAGTACTGTAAATTAAATAAATAGATAAATAATTTAAAAAAAAAACCACGTGCGGTCCGCCAATTTTGATAACCAGCCAAGATAAAGTCTCACAGCTGGGGGCTGGTATTCTCAAGGTGGGGAGACCCACGTTATTAGGAGCCACCGAAGCCTAAAAATATCAGCCAGCAGCCACCTGGAATTGCTGCATCCATTAGATGCGACAGTCCCGGGACTCTACACGGCTCATAGCTGCAACTATGTCCTAGCTTACTGATGGCAGGCGTCTATGAGACACCTCCTCATCACTAAGCTGTAAGTGAAAGTAAATAAACACAATCACCCAAAACATCCTTTATTTGAAATAAAACACAAAAAATGCCCCCTCTTTCACCACTTTATTAATCCCCAAATACTCCTTAAGGTCCGGTGTAATCCACACATGGTCCCATGACGCATCAAGCTCTGCTACATCTGACAATCACAGAGAGTGGCCATAGAGCATGACTGCTCTCTATGAGGGTCAGGCCATAAGTGAAGTGAGCCACATGGGAGCAGCAGTGACTTCAGCTGTCACCGCACATCACCTGACTGAAGTCACCACTGATCCCGCACTCACTTCAGCCACGGCCTGATATGTGGTCACAAGTGGAGGACTCCCGCTGTATACTCACCTTTCCTCACTCCATGCAGCATCGCTCATCTTCCTGTCTGTGCCAGCAGTGCCGCTGAGCTGTGTGGAGCCGTGCGCACAGCGATGAAGTAATCGCTGTGCACACCGCTCTCCACACACATCAGCGGGCCAGCAGACAGGAGGACATTGTGATGCTGCAGGAAATGGTGGCCGGGGAGTATACTTATTCACTTATTCACTGGTCAGTGAATATAGCCATGCATGATCACTCAAGGCTGTAGGAGCCAGGGATGATCATCTGGCTGGCTGTTTAGTATGCGCGCATCCCCCGCCCATTATCCCGCCAACCTTTCAGCGCTGGCTTCAGGGCTGAGAAATGATGGGCGTCGGGATGCAGTGCATATGAAATGAGGGTAATGAGCAGGCCCACGGGGTCACGGTAGGCGCTGCTACAGTCTGCTCCTGCCTCTGATGACCCACTCCACCACCGCTGCACTCCCCTTCACCCGCTTCAGCACCACCGCACCACAGCCATCAGACTATAAGATGCACCCCCTACTTTCCTCAAAAATTTTGGGGAAAAAAAGTGCGTCTTATAGTCCCAAAAATACGGTACACTATTTATCACATTTGTAGGTATTGTTAGTTAGTATTGCCTACTTAAAATTTCACAGTCAATCATATTTCTAGATACGGTTAGTTTGTACTGCCTGCTGTGAATTTGCTAGTGAACTAGCTAAAAAGATCTTGGCAGTTTTCATTGCCTGCTCAAAATTCTGCTGTCAATCACATTTCTAGGTATTGTTAGTACTGCCTGGTGTAAATTTGATAGCAAACTAGGTAAAAGAGTCTTGGCCATTTTAATTGCCTGCTCAAAATTACACAGTCAATCACATTTCTCGGTATTGTTAGTTAGTACTGTCTGCTGTAAATTTGCTAGTGAAGTAGGTTAAAAGGTCTCGGCACTTTTCCTTGCCTGCTCAAAATCATGCAGTCAATCCCATTTCTAGGTACTGTTAGTTAGTACTGCCTCTGTAACTCATTTCGAGTTATTGGTACTTTTTTAGCGATTTCACAATATTGCCAACTCAGGCAGGAATTTTTTTTTATCTTTTGTGTCAGGTGTCTGACAGGAGTGGGCGTATTGTTGCAAAACATCTGTTTGAAAGGAGAAGGGTACATCAATCATGAGTAGTAAATCACAACAAGGATGTGGGGGAAGAGTGACTAGGCGGGGTGTTGGAGGTGTACGTGTGGGAAGTTCTGTTAGTCAAAGCTCTAGTGAGCAAACACTGGATCATCCTATCTCAAGAGAAATGAGAAAACTTCCATTGCTGGACAGCCTACTCCACTAGATTTCTTTGGCAGCCGCACATCACTTTAACTTTGAAATGAGGGTGATAAACAGCATGTGCCACTCCACTTACTCTTGTTTACCCCTGCACCACAAATCTCCAACCAGCAAACTGAGTGCAGAGAAACACACATGGGTGAGTCTGCAGAGCTGTTCACACATTTTATCCCATGGGCATCAGATGTCTGCTCCAAAGATTACTAGACTCAAGAGGAGGAAAGTATCTGCACTGATGGCCAAAATCTTTGTCAGTTGGAAGTGGGGTCCGAGTAGGATCCCAACCCTCGTCAACTGAAGCTAACCCCGGGAGGTGGAGGTGATGATGATGAGACTCAAATACCTGAGGTGCATGCATACTGTTCTGTGATGTCAGAAGGAGGAGGAGTGGAACAAAATACAGCCTTATGATGAAGTTGTAGATCCCACTTGATGTGAACCCAGAGGCATGCAGCTGAGTAACTCAGAAGATGATGATGAGGAAAACGAGGAGCTTACAATGGCAATTCCCGCACAAACACTTTGTGATGCAACCATGACAAGCACTGCATCCTCAGTCACAACTCTGGCTGTGGCCAGCAGCAATCACGGGTCTGGAATTTGCAGGATGGGTTGCTTAGCCTGAGCCTTTTTGAGACCACAATGATAACCCAACTTTTCTTATCTGCCAACGTTGTAAACAATAATTCAGTAAAGGCAAAAATTCTAATAATTTGACTACTATATGCATGAACCGGTACATGCGCAATCAACATACATTCTTTGGGGATTATTACTGTACTAAAATATGGACTACTGGGCCAACCCAATCACCATCCACCAAATCAGCCGCATCTGCTGCTTCTCCCTGTATCACCGTTGAAATTGTTTCCACACAGGTCTCCGACTGCAGAACCTCCACTTGTTTACCCGCTACAGTTGGGGTGAGTGAGAGCCCATCAGCTGTTAAGGAAGTGACCATGCCTGGTGTTTTTGATCCATGTGAGATACCGAGGCTACATCCTGTGTGTTTCATGGACCATAGCTCCCTACTGTGCAAAGACACTATGGGGAAATAGGGGTCAATTAATGCCAATGTCCTACTGACTGCCTGCAATGTTTTTAAATGTTAAGGCTGCAAGATGGGTTACAAAGTTGTGTCTTGTCTGTACTGGCAGGGGAGTTGGAGCAACAGACATAATCCAGTCACTCACCTCCTTTTATATTTTAAAATTGAAATATGAGGCCACATCCTGTGTGTTCCATGGAGCATATCTCACTGCTGTGCAGAGACACAATGGGGAAATAGGGGGGCAATTGATGCCTCTGTCCTGCTGTCTGCCTGAAATGTTTTTAAATCTCAAGGCTCCAAGATGGGTCTCCAAGGTGTGTCTTGGGAGTGTGGGAGCAACAGGCCTAATCCTTTCACTCATATCCCTTTTGAGTTTTAAAATTTACATGACAGACCACATCCTGTGTGTAAGTCAATGCAATCAGGTAGTGCTGAAATTAATATGCATTGGAGAACATAGTTACACAGCTGCAGATTGATGTTACATTAACCAGGTCGAGTTTGATCAATGACTGTCTCCAGTGAACCTGTAGCCTGGGAACGCCATATGCGATAATGGTGCAAACCTGATGGTGGCACTATGCCTGGGTGACATCATACATGTGCATTGCGTGGCTCACATCCTCAACCTGATTGTACAGAAATTTCTAGGCCGCTATTCCAACCTGGATGCGCTGCTGCAGAAGGCACAGTCGCTGTGTGCTCACTTTTAAAAATGGAAATGCCAGGTCCCAACCTGTGTATTGCATGGACCATACCTCCCTGCAGTGCAAAGAAAGTATGGGGAAATAAGGGGGGGGGCAATTCATGCCACTGTCCTGCTGTCTGCCTGAATTGTTTTTAAATCTCAAGGCTCCAAGATGGGGCTCCAAGTTGAGACTTGTCTGTACTATCAGAGGTGTGGGAGCACCAGCTCTATACCTGCCTCTCGTTCACCTCAATAATTCTTATGTCAATATTCTAGGAAGCTAATGGCTATGCCAAAACAGTGGTGCTGCCTGTCAAACATATTTTTGCTATTTTGGAGGCTTTTCTACCCCCCCTAAAGGTGTGTTTTATCTGCCTTAGGTTTGGCCTCCCATTGAATCCAAAGGGGTTCAAAAGGTTCTGAGTTTGGTTTGGTAAACGATTTGGTGAACATAGCATTTGGTCAACAAGGCTCGATGAACCGAACTTTGAAAGATTCGCTCCTCTCTAATTTTTCTCACTCTCTGATGTTTCAATTCTATTTTTTGACAGCTCAACTCTATTATGTTCCTTTCTCTCCCTTCATATCTCCACATTCAGCTCCATAGATGTTAGTCTGGGCGAAGGAAAATTTTGCCCACCTTCAGAGCGTTCCAGGCTTAAGATTGGAATTGGCCGAAAAATAGCAGTTGATGCTTCATACGATAATAATTAAATATAGGTACATGGACAAGAACAATTAAAATAAAAAACAACCCCCTAGTAATTATCAATGGGCTGTGCCTTATATAAAAGTGAGAAAAGGTATACGGCACCACCACTAGTTGAGGTAAAACAAAAATTCCTTGCTGTATTAAAGTATATGGGTATAAACTGTGGATCACATCAAATTTATGAGGTCTAAATGCACAAAGTATTATACCTGAAGCTATAACTATAAATAAATCCAAGGTTCTATCCTATATAAAGTGCTCAGATAGTGGGTCCCAAATGGTACAAACCCAGAATATATATCTGAAGCTTATGCATCAATGAATCCATGGTTTTATCCTATATGAAGTGCACAGATAGTAGGTCACAAAAAATGCATATATAAGGTATATACCTAAAACCAAAATGGATGAATAGCAGGTCTCAGAAAAGTGCCTAGTGCCTAGTATATCAACATCAATTGTGATAAAAATTAGATGTACACTTTATATTTCATAATCTGAAATCCAAGGTACTACCTTATATGGAGTGTATAGATATAGAACAGCAGGTTATAACCAGAGGAGGAAAGCATCTGCATCAATGCCCAAAATGTTTTTTGGTTGGATCCGGGTTGGACGAAGTAGGGTCCAAACAGAATCCAGACCCTTGTCACCAAATTTTAAGCATTGGGGGTGGAGGTGATCAGGGGCGTAACTACCGCAGTCACAGGGGTCGCCATTGCAACCAGGCTCAGGAGGTTAGGGGCCCGCGGCCACACCGCAGATCAGCAGCTGGCTCTTTTCTGTGAAAAAGGGGCTGTGCTATTCTATCGCAGACCACAAGGCTGCTATATGACTTGGTGCCGCCGCTGACACTGGGCCCCCCTGCCCGGTGTCAGCGGCGGCAATGGGCCCCCATCCCCTGTCATCGCACACTGCAATGATATTGCATCTAACGGTCGGTGCCACTCCATGCATCATAATTTTTCCCCCGTGCCTGCACGGTAACCTCATGTGCTTACGAATATGAAAAATAAATATATAAATATATATATATAAGTGAAGTATAGGTGAAGTACATCAAGTACAGTATCATAATGGTTTCAGAATCAAAGACAATTTATCAATAAATATTACCTATAAATAGTATTTTAAAAAATATATATTATTCTTCCAAGTTTTTATTACAGTAAAAAACAACATAAACTATCCTAAAAATAAATACAATTCTTCTTGTATGCAAATAGATGCCCTCCAAAAAACGCAGCATCAGCCTAAACAGTAGAAAAGAAGGAAAAACTCCACAGTCATAATTGGTCACTCACGAAGTATCTATAAAAATAAAAATAAATAATATAAATAAAAGCGAACAGTTAAAATCAAACTACACGCCCCCTGAGGACGCTAGGGCGAAACATATGTCGGGGTCGGAACGTGGACGTGGCACTAGGACCATATACTTTGGCAGGTATGATGTACAATTGATTTAGTGGTTATTTTTGTGGGTGACACAGTATTACAGCCCTTCTAATTGCCCGGGTTATACACCTCATGCATTGCGCATTATGTGCTTTACATGATGTATATATGTATATTGCTATTTAAGCTATGATAATATCCTGTTTGTCATTCACTGTGGTGTAAAGATATTCTTTTTTACTTGGCTGTATTCTGTGCCACTGATAAATTTTCATTGTATCACGCAGTTGATATTATGTTATTTTCTGCACATATATCTGCATATTATCATTGCAGCATGTTATAAACATTAATTGTGAATTTTCTGATGGTATATACTTTGTATGTCTGCATTGTTAATCATACTTATGGTTGCTCCTGCTACATGTCCAATCATCCCCAGTGTTTAAATTTGTAATCTTGAAGCACCTGTTTGTTGTATCTACCTTAAATCTATTAAAACTATTCTATTTATATATTTGGACTATGAGTCACTTTTTGACCATTATCATGGTTAATGTTATGGGTTAAAAATGTAATCTATGAGTGCGGTCTATAGAATTCCTTATTACATGCTTTAGGGATCTTATGGTTTTCATCTGTATTTATAAGTATTAAACCTTTTTATTTGGTGGAGTGGGTCGGACAGAAAGATGGAAGCTCTACTTTAGTGTGCTACATATTCTGTAATCTCGAAAACAAATACTTATATAATGCCTGCTATATTATCAGCACTCAAAGAGATATTACTATATGTTATCTATGGTGTAATATTGGGTTAATGCATTTTGTTTTATTCATTTTGGTTACTCTTACTTTTATTTTATGAATAAGGGAGAGGCTTGTACCTGTGTGTGGTCTACAGAAAGGGATGTGGTCAGAAAAGGGGACATGGTTACACCTATACATTTCAGTGGGTGTACAAAATAAAAAAAACAGATGCATTTCAGACACCATCTGTATAATATGAATTTTTAATTGGATCCATTGCAATTATTAACATAACACTCTATGTTTAGCCTGGTACAATTGATCTTTAAAAACAGATTCCATCTGGATGTCAAAAATGGGCATACATATGACATATGGGTGACAATTAAAATTATTTTTAGAGGTTACTAGGAGGACAAACGTCTGAGGTGCTGTTATAATGGACTTATAAAACTGTATTATCAGTATATCTATGATCAGTGGAGTAGCTTGAGTTTGATGAGCCCCAGTGCAAACGTTTTACGGGGCCTTCCCCCTTCCGCATGTTGGTTAGATGTATTATTTGTCCCCCTCCTGCTAGATATGTCCCCCTCGGGTATAAATGTCCACACTCTTGACCCCTCCCAGGATATATGTCCCCATCCTGATTTATTTGTCTCCCTCCTGGGCCCCTGCTGGCATATATATCCTCTTCTTAATATATGTCCTTTTCTTGGTATATATATCCCCATTCTGGGCCCTCCTTGTATATATGTCCAGTCCCTGGTATACAGTCATGGCCAAAAGTTTTGAGAATGACACCAAAATTATATTTTCACATGATCTGTTGCCCTCTGGTTTTTAATTGTGTTTGTCTGATGTTTACATCACATACAGAAATATAATTGCAATCATATTATGAGTACCAAAAGGTTATATTGACAGTTAGAATGAGTTAATGCAGTCAATATTTGCAGTGTTGACCCTTCTTCTTCAGGACCTCTGCAATTCTCTCTGGCATGCTCTCAATCAACTTCTGGATCAAATCCTGACTGATAACTGTCCATTCTTGCATAAGCAATGCTTGCATTTTGCCAGAATTTGTTGGTTTTTGTTTGTCCACCCGTCTCTTGATGATTGCCCACAAGTTCTCAATGGGAATAAGATCTGGGGAGTTTCCTGGCCATGGACCCAAAATCTCTATGTTTTGCTCCATGAGCCATTTAGTGATCACCTTTGCTTTATGACAAAGTGCTCCATCATGCTGGAAAAGGCATTGTTGGGCGCCAAACTGCTTTTGGACAGTTGGGAGAAGTTGCTCTTGGAGGACATTCTGGTACCATTCTTTATTCATGGCTGTGTTTTTAGGCAAGACTGTGAGTGAGCCGATTCCCTTGGCTGAGAAGCAACCCCACACATGAATCGTTTCAGCATGCTTAACAGTTGGCATGAGACAAGACTGGTGGTAGCGCTCACCTCTTCTTCTCCTAATAAGCTGTTTTCCAGATGTCCCAAACAATCAAAAAGGGGATTCATCTGAGAAAATGACTTTACTCCAGTCCTCAGTCCACTCCCTGTACCTTTTGCAGAATATCAGTCGGTCCCTGATGTTTTTTCTGGAGAGAAGTGGCTTCTTTGCTGCCCTCCTTGAAAACAGGCCTTGCTCAAGCAGTCTCCGCCTCAGAGTGCAAGCAGAAGCACTCACACCAGCCTGCTGCCATTGCTGAGCTAGCTCGGCACTGCTGGTAGTCCGATCCCGCAGCTGAAACAGTTTTAAGATATGGTCCTGGCGTTTGCTGGTCCTTCTTGGGCGCCCTGAAGCCTTTTTGGCAACAATGGAAGCTCTCTCCTTGAAGTTCTTGATCATGCGATAGATTGTTGACTGAGGTACAATCTTTGTAGCTGCGATACTCTTCCCTGTTAGGCCCTTTTTGTGCAGAGCAATAATGGCTGCACGTGTTTCTTTAGACATAACCATGGTTAACTGAAGAGAAACAATGATACCAAGCACCAGCCTCCTTTTAAAGTGTCCAGTGGTGTCATTCTTACTTAATCATGACTGATTGATCGCCAGGCCTGTCCTCATCAACACCCACACCTGTGTTAATGGAACAATCACTAAAACAATGTTAGCTGCTCCTTTTAAGGCAGGAATGCAATGATGTTGAAATGTGTTTTGGGGGTTAAAGTTCATTTTCTTAGCCAATATTGACTTTGCAAGTAATTGCTGTTAAGCTGATCACTCTTTATGACATTCGGGAGTATATGCAAATTGCCATTAGAAAAACTTAAGCAGTAGACTTTGTAAAAATTAATATTTGTAGCATTCTCAAAACCTTTGGCCATGACTGTATATGTTCCCCTACAGGGTATATTATTATTACTATTATTATTAATAATTATTTTTATAGCGCCATTTATTCTATGGCGCTTTACATGTGAAAGGGGTATACATAATAGGGACAAGTACAATACTCATAAACAATACAAGGTACAGACTAGTACAGGACAGTACAGGAGGATAGAGGTCCCTGCCTGCGAGGGCTCACAGTCTACAAGGGATAAGTGAGGAAACAGTAGGTTAGGGTAGAGCTGGTTGTGCGGCGTTATATCTGACTGTGGCTTACGGCAGATTGTAGGCTTGTCGGAAGAGGTGGGTCTTCAGGTTCCTTTTAAAGCTTATCAAGGTAGGCAAGAGTTTGATATGTTGTGGCAGAGCATTCCAGAGTATGGGGGAGGCACGGGGGAAATCTTGGATGCGATGGTGGGAAGAGGAGAAGAGAGGGGAGCAGAGAAGGAGATCTTGTGAGGATTGAAGGTTACGTGCAGGTAAGTACCGGGAGACTAGGTCACAGATGTAGGGAGGAGACAGGTTGTGGATTGCTTTATATGTCATGGTTAGTGTTTTGAATTGGAGTCGTTGGGCAATGGGAAGCCAGTAAAGGGATTGGCAGAGAGGAGAGGTCGGGAAGTAGCGGGGGGACAGGTGGATTAGCCGGGCAGAATAGTTTACAATAGATTGTAGGGGTATATACTGTCACCTTCCTGGTATATACTGTCCCCCTCCTGGTATACACTGTTCCCCACCTGGGCCCATACTGGTTTATATGTCCTCCTCCTGTTATATGTCTCCCATCCTGTTATATACTGTCCCCATCCTGTTATATACTGTCCCCCTCCTTAGACCCTCCTGGTATACACTATCCCCCTTCTGATATCTACAGTCCCCCTCATAGTATAATATGTCCCCCTCCTGGGCCCCTCCTGGTATATATGTCCCCCCATTCTGGTATATATGTCCACCTACTGGTATATACTGTCCCCCTCCTGGGCCCATCCTGGTGTATATATGTCTTCCTCCTGGTATATATGTCTCCTCATCCTGGAATATATGTCCAACTACAGGTATATACTGTCCTCCTCTTGTTATATATATCCACTCCTGGTATATATGTTCCCCCATCCTGGTATATACTGTCCCCCTCCTGGTATATACTGTCCCCTTCCTGGACCCCTCCTAGTATATACTGTCCCCTTCCTAGTATCTACTTTCCACTTCCTGGACCCCTCCTGATGTATACTGCTTTCCTCCTGAGCCCTTCCTGGTATATATGTCCTCCATGCTGGTATATATGTCCACCATTTGGTATATCCAGTCACCTCCTAGGTCCATCCTGGTATATATGTTCCCCCATCCTTGTATATACTGTCCCCCTCTTGGGTCCTTCCTGGTATATACCGTACCCCTCTTGGGCCCTTCCTGGTATATTCTGTCCTTCTACTGGTATATACAGTCCCTCTCCTGGGCCCCTCTGGCTAATACTGTCCTCCTCCTGGCCCAATCGTGGAATATATGTTCCCATCTTGGTAAATATGTCCCCATCCTGGTAAATATGTCTCCGTTCTGTCTAATGTGAAAACCGCCCCAAAATATTGTACTCACTCTCCCCGGCACCCACATCATGTGGAATACACCTGTGTAGCCAGTGCGCAGTGACCAGCAGCCTTCATCGCTATGGCACTGCATGATGTCATTGTCATGCGCTGCCCTCAGTGATTGGGACACCGATGAAAGCTGTCGGCTTCTGTTTGGTTGGCATGGACGCACATCCAGCTGAAGTAGGTGCTGGTGTCGGCAGGCTCCCTGCACCCCCAGGCCCGGTCGCAGTTGTGATCCCTGTGACTGTGAGTATTCCACCCCTGTCTATGATGACACATACAGTATATATATATATATATATATTGTATGTGACGCCCCTGGACTATCAGTGCGTCACAGGGTACTGCACAAACTGCCCTCCCATACAGTATCCGAGTCTTTTATGGTTCTGGGTCCCCATCTTACAGTGTTGCCTCCAACAGCAAATCAAAGCCTAGATACATCCTGCACCACACCCACCAGGCACACCAGTGAATGGCTTGAGCGGAATAGAGTCGCCCACCTGGGGGGTCATGGAGAGGAGGTGAGTAGTGTAGAGTAGTGTAGTGGAGAGAGAAGTGAAGTAGCCCTCGAGGTGAGAGGAGCTCAGAGAGTTGGAAGTGGTGGCTCCCAGGAGATGCAGTCTAGGTTGCAGAGGGGGGTCTGGACCTAGAGGAGTCAGAACCCCGGTCGCAGGCGATTATAGCTAGGTGCCTGGACCTGTCAAAAAGGATGGTCAGCAGCCTGGTCCTATCATCGGTCTGTGACCAAAGACACGGCGGGGTACACGGACCCTAGGTCGGGGAGAAGCTTCAGGCAACCCGGCAATTAACCTGAGGAGAACGGAGCCTTTATGATCTGTTCCCACCCGTTCCAGAATCAGGGCACTAGCGCAATGAGGGGGATAGGGCCTTCCATATAAGCAGCCCAAGAAATCCCAAGCATGAGCCCTGAGAGCAGGCTCCCACACTTAGCCACAGTGGGGAGCGGGGCCTGGCAAGTTTCAGACTACTGGACCACTACATTGAAGTTAAACTTTGTGCCAGTAGGCAGGTCACGGATCACCAGGCAACACTGTAGGGGACGGGACCTGGACGAGCTCCCCTCTGAGAAACAACGGCAGTCAGAGACTTGGTTTACCCGGTTGTCAGCGTCTGCTTAATGACTGAGTGAGTACCTGAGTGGTCCCTGCATCCCACGGTACCCCCACCAAGTCCCAGGGCCTTCCCCTACCCGTGGAGGGCAACAACACCTTGCTGCCCCACTCCATCACCCCGGGCACTCCCATCGGCGGTACCCCTTCCTTACCATACACCATGGGTGGAGTCACGAACTATATCAATTTCACCTGTAAATACTTTAGAGTGTGGCCCCTAAGCCCCCCGGTCCGGAGACCCTCGAACCACAGACGGACACTACCCCCGGATCCTAGCGGTTCGATCCGCTGCTGGGGCGGTGCATGAGCATATCAGCGTATAGAGGATTGGGTTTGTGTTGAATTTCCTTAGATTTGGGGCTTTATGTAAATTCAAACATTTTGAGATTTGATTATTAGTTCACAATAAAAAAAAACCCTTGCACGGCACCATTTTGCACACTGCTGAAGCGTTAAAGAGCAGACTAATGTCTTTTTGCATAACAGCTCAGACATCTACATAATGCCCTGCAGCTAGAACATCTAGCGGATTATCATACCTTGTACAAAGGTGATCAGTACCTGGACCATCACAGATCACCATCATCCTAGAAGTGGATCCCAGTTTGTACGACAGAGTCATTTTAATTTGCAGTCACTTCATAAGTCTTTCTCTTCTGTAGGGCGTAAGTTCTTATGGCCAGCAGGGTCATCTCTCTGCCTGAGAGTGTAAGCTCTTATTATCAGTCATGTGCTATTGCTCTCCTGTATAGTATAAGCGAGTGGGGTGGAAAAAACAGAAACACTGACCAAACACTGATGAAACTCTGATTCAACACATAGATCAAAAAATTTAGTGTGTTTCCCATAAAAAACAAGACTTTTAAATGAGGCCTTTTATGGGAGTCCATCACCCCAAAATACATTTTAAATGGGCTATACAGTGGTGTAAGAGACTTAACCCCTGTAACAACCATACTAGTACTGCCCCTGTTACCAATACAGTGCCTGAGAAAATTATCATTAATTAATATGCAAATAAGGAGACTTTGGTGCACCCTTGGTGTGGCCAAGAGTTTAAAACATCGTTATACCTCCTCATTTCCATATCGGAGGACTTCCTCCACTTCTGATTGATAGTGCTAACTTCCGAGACTGAGTACTGTCTGAATGCTGCTGGCTTGTGCATGACTGTGCTCGTTTGCCTTTCTCCTTTTTTTCTAACGCCTCTTGCTACATTTCTGGTTGTAATAGTATAGTGAGCGTCAGTCGGAAGAAAGGAGACAGGAAGGAGAACGCATCTGGTCACTATGGGCAAACGTGGCCGCACATACATTGTTCTGGGAAGCGAGCACTTTCAATCAGAAGCAAAGGAGAGCTCCCAATATTCAAAAAAGCAGGCATAATGGTTCACTAGACTCTTGCCCATGCCTAGGATGCACCAAAGCCTCCTAATTTGCATTTGAATTACAAGATATTTTCTCTGGCACTATAGAAGTAACAAATACATTGCTAGTATCGTTATTATAGCGGTTAAGTACATTAAAACACTGTACAGCCCATTTTAAATATCTTTTAGCGGTGATGGATTCCCTTTAAAACCTTACAGGCCTCAGGTTTGTACAGTTTTAATAACTTCGTTATTTCAAATAGTTCTATTAATTTTAAATACATTTGAATTAATGTAAATATTACATTTTAGTGAAAAAATCATATACATTTAGGCCTCCTTCACACGTCAGTGATTCCTGTACGTATGTTGCTGTTTTAACACATACTGGAATCACAGACATAAGCAGACCCATTAAAATCAATAGGTCTGCGCACACATCAGTGATTTCTCACTGACCGTGTTTCCATGTGGCACACACGCGTGTCCTTGTATTCTGCATGGAGACAAGTCCGTTTTTCTCCGGCATCACTGATGTCACACGGACCCCACAGGGGTGTGATCCGTGTGACATGTGCCAAAGAAAACACGTATCTTTGAAATAAAATTATTTTTATGCTCACCTGTCTCCAGTGATGCTGTCTCCAGCCGCTGCAGTCTCCTGCTGCCAGGCTGGCTAATTATGCTCATGAATATTCACTGCTCTCCGACTCAGAAGTAACAGCGGAGGGGAGATAGCAGCGGCCGGAGACAGGAGAGTCGGAGAAATCAGCACTATGGAGAGCAGCGCCGGGGACAGGTGAGTATAGGAATGCCTGATCTCCGTGTGCTATCACGGATAGCACATGGAGAACTCGTGTGCCAAAATCACGACATACAGAGGGCCAAATGCATCTTTAACACGTCAGTGAAAAACGTGTGTGTTTTTGACTGACGTGTGAAAATGGACCTAAAGATTATACCCCCAAAATTTTTCAACTTGCCATGCAAAAAGCTTAGTCCCATGGGAAATTTGAAAAGAGACTAAGGGCGGCTTTGCACACTACGACATCGCATGTGTGATGTTGGTGGGGTCAAATCAAATCGAAAGTGACGCACATCCGGCGTCACTTGCGATGTCGAAGTGTGTAAATCCTAGATGATACGATGAACGAGCGCAAAAGCGTCGTTATCGTATCATCGATGCAGGCTCCAACATTTCCATAATGCCAGTGCCGCGACAGGTACGATGTAGTTCCCCGTTCCTGCGGCAGCACTCATTGCTGTGTGTGAAGCCGCAGGAGCGAGGAACATCTGCTACCTGCCTCCAGCAGCTATGCGGAATGAAGGAGGTGGGCGGGATGTTTACATCCTGCTCATCTCCGCCCCTCCGCCACCATTGGCCGCCTGCCGTGTGACGTCGCTGTGACGCCGCACGACCCGCCCTCTTAGGAAGGAGGCGGGTTGCTGGCCAGAGCGACGGTCGCAGGGCAGGTGAGTGCATGTGAAGCTGGCGTAGCAATAATTATCGCTACGCCAGCTATCACAAGATATCGTACCTGCGACAGGGGCGGGGACTATCGCGTGCGACATCGCAGCATCGGCTTGCGATGTCGCAACGTGCAAAGCCCGCCTAATAGTCAATCATTGTGAATCTAAAAGAACATAAATAATTTAATTCACTTTGTAATGGAAAAATCTGAGAAAAGGTAAATAAATTTTCGAGAACGACTAAAATAAGTTTTCACCTTTAGTACAAAAGAGAAATTACAGAGAGATATAAATACTATTAGGTTATGAAGTCACTTACACAACACCACATATAAATCAGCTGCTAAAGAGGCAAATTAAAAAGAGGTAGACATATTTATATTTATAAAATATTGTGAAAATGTCATAAACTTGCTAATAATGAAAATATTCATCCTAAAAATAATAATCGTCATCATCTAATATTTTATAACTAGCAATCTAGTGACTGAAATGACTGTTATCATGTGCTATCACCCTGGATGTTACAGGAGACGGACTAGAGACGTCAGACATTGCCAAATTCAGGCTCTCGGGATGATTATTAGGTGTGCTCACTGCCACACACGGTGGCTCATGGCTGTCACAAAACCTTGAGGTAGACTTTTCCACTGTTGTAAATGAAAACATCTTCCAGGAGGTGCAACATGGGCTGAAGCATTTGGTTTATTTATTTATTTTCAAAATATTTTAATTACATTTCCTGGACTTAGAAAAAAAAGAGAAGTCTCCACATTACCTCAAGAGATCAAATAAAAATGTCTAAACATTTCCTACAACTTGCTGTTTGCTCTTTTTTTTCGTTCTGTTTTGCTGTATTTTTTTCTGAAAGTGAATAACATACTCTAGGCATTGCCTGTGGCTTGCAAACATTCCTTCTTGTGTGGTCCGAGCAGACTTTATGATTTATTCAGGTAATGGGGAAGGATCATGACCCCCAGCAGCCACAAAAAGAGAACTGCATGTGGGTTTACTGCTTTCACCACGAAAAATGTCTGCTATGACTAAGATGTGTGGCTGAAGTCACTGTCTGAATGGTGCTAAAAAGGAATTTAAGTGTGCACTGTTTACTAGAGATTGTCTCCTGGGGCTGCATCAAGCGTTTCTTACCCAATTCAAAAGTTTATCATGGTAACAGCTTAGAATATTAAAGCACAAGCTTTTTCAGATACCCATGGTCAACTACCCTTTAACACTAGAAGTCCCAGAAATTTTGAGCTCCCCCCTGAAGTCCTGAAAGAGGGTCAAATGACCCTTAGACTATCTTTTTTATTTAGAACCAAAACAACATGTTAATTTGAAATGTTTTATCTTGCAGATGAGGAGACTCCTCCTCTACCAAAAAAGAGAGCTCGGTTGGCAAGTGAGCTGACAGAGACCGCAAATCCTTCAGGTCATTCGACCCGTCTCTGGGTTCCAAAGGTAAAAATGTTAAATGATCCCTCTCTGGGACTTCTAGTGTTAAAACTTATTTTTTATGTCTCTGTGGTCTAAAGACCGCTTTACACGCTGCGACATCGCTCAAGCGATCTCGTTGGGGTCATGGAATTTGTGACGCACATCCGGCCGCTTTAGCGATGCAGTTGCATGTGACACCTTTGAGCGATTTTGCATCATTGCAAAAACGTGCAAAATCACTCAACGGTGACATGGGGGTCCATTCTCGAATATCGTGCTGCAGCAGTAACGATGTTGTTCCTCATTCCTGCGGTAGCACACATCGCTCCGTGTGAGACCGCAGGAACAAAGAACCTCTCCTTACCTGCCTCCAGCCCGCAATGCGGAAGGAAGGAGGTGGGCGGGATGTTCGTCCCGCTCATCTCCGCCCCTCTGCTTCTATTGGGCGGCGGTTCAGTGACACAGCTGTGACGTCGCTGTGACGCTGAACGAACCGCCCCCTTAGAAAGGAGCTGCTTTGCCGGTCACAGCGACGTCGCAGGGTAGGTAAGTAATGTGACGGGTCTGGGCGATGTTGTGCGCCACGGGCAGCAATTTGCCCATGTTACACAACCGATGGGGGCGGGTACCCACGCTAGCGATATAGGTCACGATATTGCAGCATGTAAAGCGGCCTTAAGTGTTCTAATTTCAGACAGTCAAACTGTTTAATGATAATAGGGTTATATAATGTACTTAGTTACATATTTCCTACTATAAACGTGCAAATGTGGAGACAAAAGGGTCCGTGGGTGTTCTCACCCAGCTGGCCTTGCTGTCTTTAGAAAAACCACATGAGCCAGGGCTCATCCTACTAAATGCTCTCACTCCTTACCCGTGGGCAGACCACTACTCAGACATTAGAGGATGAGGGTACCACACTTCAGTAAAACTTTATTGGGTTACCAACAAACAACAGAAAATAGTACTTTCCTACAAGGACACAAGATGGTGCAAGTGACAGAGCCTCACCCTTCCTCTGGCTTGCCAGGGATTAGACCTCCACAGCATTGGGGCATCAAGGGCCACTATCCTAGCCAGCAGCACCCCGCTCTTGGCTGGCATCAACTGAGAGGAGACAGCGGGAAGCATAGGAAGCCTACCAAGTATAGCTAAGTATGTGGCCATGTGATCGGAGTATCCCAACCTGGGTTCTCCAAACGAATATGTGGGCTCAGTGTTGAGTATTGGAGTAGTTCTGTAATTCACTAGTTGAAACCATGGTCCCTAAGTTGAAGTCCTGAAGAATCACACCGGTGACAGAAGCAGGCCCCTTTTTATATTTCTCAGTGCTCATTTCAGAGCATCGTGCCCCACAGGCTATTTACTCATTGCTCGATTTAGCCAACTTTAGGGATTGTGGTCAGTTATTACTGTGAACTCCTTGCTGTGGAGGTATGGCTGCAATTTTTTCATTTAGGGCCTGGACTATGGCTAGGAACTCATTTTGTATTGTGGCATTTGACCTTTCCCAGTCCAACAGCTGTTGGGAATTGTTGGATGTTCAAGGCCGTCGGCAAGGTTGAAAGTACAAAAATCTCCTAGGAGACACTAATACAAACTAAAAACTTAACATTTATTAAAGACCTCAATAAAAAGTGAACAGGGTCACCGATAATCGTGATTTATATTAAAAGAGCAAAATACACATGGCGTATGATCACAGCCTTATGTGAGTCAATAACGGTATGTGTGATCTATGCACAACACATAGTATCCGACTCAAGCCACTCAAGGATCAACGCCAGTGTATACGGCACAGATTAAATCCATGCAAATAGTGGTCACAACGGACCTACTCCACTCCAAAATATTTAGGAGAAGCCCACTATATAATGGACCTTGGAGTGTACATGGAACATGAGATCCAAACCTAATACTCATAAGAAACCACCCTTCTCCAACCAGGGGGTCTTACTGTAACAAAGAAGGAAAGGTCTCACCGAATCCAGGCGGGCTTCATTTGTGTAGAAAACCTGCATAAAATATGCTTGTTACATCGGCTTACTCAAATGAAGAGCAGACAACTTCCGACGCGTTTCATTAAATCTTCAGGGAAGTTACTAATAATCAGGGTTTCCATATTCATAAAGGCAAGTAGTCTCAATGGACACTTATTGCCGGACTGAAAACGAAACCAAAAACACTATAAGTCCACCATTCAAACATATCTTAACACAGAGTACTAAATCCCAGATGGGACACTCACCAAATAATTCTTTTGGATCCTGGTCCTAGATCACACTGAACGTCCATTACCGGACGCAAACTAGAACAAACAGATCTCTGTAAATCCACCGCTCCCCAGATCATCATAGAAGGAAAATTTGTCCCAAGTGGGAACACTCACCATACACGTCCTCCATGTGAATTTCAATTCAAATGTGCTGCGCTCCAAAATCTCGGGCAGCGCCATTATATATCACTTGCACCTGCGCAGTACACCCCATTCAGGCGTGTGACGCACAAACCGGAAACCCATGATGCCGGAAGCTAGTACGTCCTCTCCAAAGGCCGACACATCATCAGACAGTGCCGGTAAACACATCCGGTGATGCTCCATCCGGAGTTTGGAACGCAAACCGGAACAGCCCATCATATTGATCGCATCTGCGTCCTACCAAAGCTTGCGTTCCATCTATTAAAGTAGCACTAATAAATAGGTACAAGGCCCATTTATAAACATATTGTAGTCCATCCGTAATGGTGTCAAAACCTCTTCATATTATAAAAACACCCAAGGAATGCAGTGTTATTATGGCGAACAAGACCCCTCCTCCTAACAGAAACAATCATTGTCCATATGCTCAAAAACAAAAACAAAACCAGGAAGAAGGAAACCCCCCCTTCCATCATGTTAAACAAACCGAGTACCAAAAACTGGGCTGAAAGGAGAAAGAATCATATATAATGGTAGAAACAATATATATGGAGATGTATTAATGTTACTACCGTATGCTCAAAAAACTCAGGAAGAAAGAAACCCCCCTTCCGTCATATTAAACACACAGAGTACCAAAAAGCTTGGCTGAATGGAGAAAGAACATATATACTGGCAGGAAGAGACATGCATCTGAAGATGCAACTCTGTTACTACCATCCCATTTGTACATATTTAATGGGTAAGCATCAAAAAACCACCTATCAAGAGGACAGACCACCATTCCTCACAAGCATGCAAGAATTATTCTAGATTGTAGGAGTTATAAATAACCTTTTTCCCAAAAGGGATAGGAAAGAAAGGAAGGAAGGTAAGCTAAGTGCACACTACACCTAGCCCTCACTCACAAAGCTGTCCCTACCTCTCTGCAGAGGTCGGCACCTTAAAAAACCTCCGCCAGCGGCGCCCCCGCTCATCGTCGGCTGACCCTCCTGGCTACTCCTACCAACTAAAGTGTACCTAAAAAGGGGGTAAAGGAAAGCTGCACATTGAGGCCAGTCGGGACCATGGTGCCCAGTGTATAAATCCAAAAGCACTCCTTGCGAAGGATCATCTTATCCCAATTGCCCCCTCTCAACGGTGGCCTCACTTGATCGATACCCATTACTCTAATAAAATTCTCATCTCCTTCATGATAGGCATTAATGTGTCTAGCCAACGGGGTATCATTCCTATTTCTGATATCATTCTTATGTTCTCCAACCCTCTTCCTTAATTCCCTGATGGTCTTTCCTACATATTGCTTGTTACATGGACATGTCACTCTATATATAACCCCTTTGGTTCTGCATGTAATCAGTGACCTGATCTCAAAGGTCCTACCATTAGATCCACTCTGAAAGGCCTTACCCTCCTCGATGAGGAAACAATTCACACAATTATGACATTTGAAGCATCCCTTCACCTTACACATCAGCCATGGTGGCCTGTCCTCCTTGAAAAAACTGTGGACCAATCTGTCCTTTAAAGACCTGGCCTTACGGTATGTTATGGAGGGATGGTCAGGGATGTATTTTCCAACAATCGGATCCATCTTTAGAATTGGCCAGTATTTACAAAGGATATTACGCAAACCCATTGCCCCATTATCATAAGTAGTGACATATCTCAGAGGTTCACCTGGGTTATCCTTTTTGGGCCTAGGATTCAGGATACTCGTGCGGTCCATCTGACACACTGATTTAAAGGCTCTCCTGACCTCCTTAGCAGGGTAGCCTCTCTCCTCCAGCCGCCTCGATAGATTCCTGACCATCCCTCCATAACGTACCGTAAGGCCAGGTCTTTAAAGGACAGATTGGTCCACAGTTTTTTCAAGGAGGACAGGCCACCATGGCTGATGTGTAAGGTGAAGGGATGCTTCAAATGTCATAATTGTGTGAATTGTTTCCTCATCGAGGAGGGCAAGGCCTTTCAGAGTGGATCTAACGGTAGGACCTTTGAGATCAGGTCACTGATTACATGCAGAACCAAAGGGGTTATATATAGAGTGACATGTCCATGTAACAAGCAATATGTAGGAAAGACCATCAGGGAATTAAGGAAGAGGGTTGGAGAACATAAGAATGATATCAGAAATAGAAATGATACCCCGTTGGCTAGACACATTAATGCCTATCATGAAGGAGATGAGAATTGTATTAGAGTAATGGGTATCGATCAAGTGAGGCCACCGTTGAGAGGAGGCAATTGGGATAAGATGATCCTTCGCAAGGAGTGCTTTTGGATTTATACACTGGGCACCATGGTCCCGGCTGGCCTCAACGAGTAGCTTTCCTTTACCCCCTTTTTAGGTACACTTTAGTTGGTAGGAGTAGCCAGGAGGGTCAGCCGACGATGAGTGGGGGCGCCGCTGGCGGAGGTTTTTTAAGGTGCCGACCTCTGCAGAGAGGTAGGGACAGCTTTGTGAGTGAGGGCTAGGTGTAGTGTGCACTTAGCTTACCTTCCTTCCTTTCTTTCCTATCCCTTTTGGGAAAAAGGTTATTTATAACTCCTACAATCTAGAATAAATTTTGCATGCTTGTGAGGAATGGTGGTCTGTCCTCTTGATAGGTGGTTTTTTGATGCTTACCCATTAAATATGTACAAATGGGATGGTAGTAACAGAGTTGCATCTTCAGATGCATGTCTCTTCCTGCCAGTATATATGTTCTTTCTCCATTCAGCCAAGCTTTTTGGTACTCTGTGTGTTTAATATGACGGAAGGGGGGTTTCTTTCTTCCTGAGTTTTTTGAGCATACGGTAGTAACATTAATACATCTCCATATATATTGTTTCTACCATTATATATGATTCTTTCTCCTTTCAGCCCAGTTTTTGGTACTCGGTTTGTTTAACATGACGGAATAGGGGGTTTCCTTCTTCCTGGTTTTGTTTTTGTTTTTGTTTTTGAGCATATGGACAATGATTGTTTCTGTTAGGAGGAGGGGTCTTGTTCGCCATAATAACACTGCATTCCTTGGGTGTTTTTATAATATGAAGGGGTTTTGACACCGTTACGGATGGACTACAATATGTTTATAAATGGGCCTTGTACCTATTTATTAGTGCTACTTTAATAGATGGAACGCAAGCTTTAGTAGGACGCGGATGCGATCAATATGATGGGCTGTTCCGGTTTGCGTTCCAAACTCCAGATGGAGCATCACTGGATGTGTTTACCGGCACTGTCTGATGATGTGTCGGCCTTTGGAGATGACGTACTAGCTTCCGGCATCATGGGTTTCCGGTTTGTGCGTCACACGCCTGAATGGGGTGTACTGCGCAGGTGCAAGTGATATATAATGGCGCTGCCCGAGATTTTGGAGCGCGGCACATTTGAATTGAAATTCACATGGAGGACGTGTATGGTGAGTGTTCCCACTTGGGACAAATTTTCCTTCTATGATGATCTGGGGAGCGGTGCATTTACAGAGATCTGTTTGTTCTAGTTTGCGTCCGGTAATGGACGTTCAGTGTGATCTAGGACCAGGATCCAAAAGAATTATTTGGTGAGTGTCCCATCTGGGATTTAGTACTCTGTGTTAAGATATGTTTGAATGGTGGACTTATGGTGTTTTTGGTTTCGTTTTCAGTCCGGCAATAAGTGTCCATTGAGACTACTTGCCTTTATGAATATGGAAACCCTGATTATTAGTAATTTCCCTGAAGATTTAATGAAACGCGTCGGAAGTTGTCTGCTCTTCATTTGAGTAAGCCGATGTAACAAGCATATTTTATGCAGGTTTTCTACACAAATGAAGCCCGCCTGGATTCGGTGAGACCTTTCCTTCTTTGTTACAGTAAGACCCCCTGGTTGGAGAAGGGTGGTTTCTTATGAGTATTAGGTTTGGATCTCATGTTCCATGTACACTCCAAGGTCCATTGTATAGTGGGCTTCTCCTAAATATTTTGGAGTGGAGTAGGTCCGTTGTGACCACTATTTGCATGGATTTAATCTGTGCCGTATACACTGGCGTTGATCCTTGAGTGGCTTGAGTCGGATACTATGTGTTGTGCATAGATCACACACACCGTTATTGACTCACATAAGGCTGTGATCATACGCCATGTGTATTTTGTTCTTTTAATATAAATCACGATTATCGGTGACCCTGTTCACTTTTTATTGAGGTCTTTAATAAATGTTAAGTTTTTACTTTGTATTAGTGTCTCCTAGGAGATTTTTGTACTTTCAACCTTGCTGCTATATTTATTTCCATACCCTTGGGTTGTTATAGAAAATTGGCTATTGCAAATCAAGGCCGTCGGCCCCCACTTTCCTGTGTATGGCTCCCAGTACAGTATCCAGTGCATCTTTTTGTACAATGAATCGGCAGTAGAAGTCTAGAGTGGTCAGGTCTAGGCTCTGGGTTTGCTGGGTTTTCATCTGTAGAAATGCAGACTCGCATGCTGGGGTCAGATGAGGTTGCGGGTATACATTTTGTGGTGAGGTCAGTGAGAGGCTTGGCTACTGTACTGTAATTGTAATTGGACCCTTACTTTTTTCTATCTACACATTTGGCCTGGGACAACTCATAAACTCCCATGGCTTCCAATACCACCTATATGCCGACGACACCCAGATCTACCTCTCTGGCCCAGATGCCACATCTCTGCTGTCCAAAATCCCGAAATGTCTATCTGCTATATCCTCCTTCTTCTCCTCTCGCTTCCTAAAGCTCAATGTGGCCAAAACTGAACTAATCATCTTTCCTCCGTCTCACCTACACACTCCACCTGATCTATCTATTACAATAAATAACACCATGCTCTCGCCAGTTTCCAAAGTTCGCTGCCTCGGAGTGACCTTTGACTCTGCCTTATCCTTCATACCACACATCCAATCCCTCACCACCTCCTTCCGTCTTCAACTCAAAAATATTTCCAGAATCCGCCCTTTCCTCAATTCGCAATCTACTAAAATGCTAGTGCATGCCCTCATAATCTCCCGCCTCGACTACTGTAACACTCCTCCTCTGTGGCCTCCCTGCCAACACGCTCGCCCCTCTCCAGTCCATCCTTAACTCTGCTGCCCGACTGATCCACCTATCTCCTCAATACCACCCCGCTTCTCCTCTCTGCATGTCCCTCCACTGGCTCCCAATCTTCCACCGTATCCAATTCAAACTACTAACACTGACCTACAAAGCTGTGCATAATCTTTCTCCTCCGTATATCTCCGAACTACTCTCCCACTACACTCCAACACGTCACCTCCGGTCCTCCCAAGATCTCCTTCTCTCCTCCTCTCTCATTCGCTCCTCACGCAACCGACTCCAAGACTTCTCCCGAGCATCCCCAGTCTTCTGGAACTCGCTGCCTCAACACGTAAGACTATCCCCTACCCTTGCAAACTTCAAACGGAACCTGAAAACCCACCTGTTCAGAAATGCCTACAATCTACAATGAACTCACTGCCGCCCGACCACCGTGCGGAGCTGCCGCCCGACCACCGTGCGGAGCAGCCGCCCGACCACCGTGCGGAGCTGCCGCCCGACCACCTTGCGGAGCTGCCGCCTGACCTACACCCCACCTATTGTCTCCTCCCCATAATCCTATAGAATGTAAGCCCGCAAGGGTAGGGCCCTCTTCCCTCTGTACTAGTCTGTCTACTGTAACTTGTATATGTATTTTGTATGTAACCCCCTTCTCATGTACAGCACCATGGAATTAATGGTGCTCTATAAATAAATAATAATAATAATAATAATAATAATAATAATTGGGGATAAACTTTCAGTAATAATTTGAGGTCCATAAGAATTTGCAGACCTGTTTTTGCTTGACTGGGGTGTTCCACTGAGTAATGGCTTCTACTTTTGCAGGTTCTGGATGAATGCAACTACTTCCCACCTGTTGTTACAGGTATATCACCTCGGCTATTCCAATTTGGCGCTTTTCGGGTTGGATGATGAGCTGGGCTTTGGCTACCCTCTGCAGCACCAGGGACATGTGTCGAAACTTCTCTTCCCAGGTGTTGCTGCAGATAGCTGTCAGACAGGTATCCTTGTGCATACCCCTAACATACCTCTAGTAACTAGTCCACCATCCTTTGAAACTTAGCCAGGGCATTTTTCGACCAAATGTTATGCTGGTGAACTCATACAGGCTAAAGGGGGTGATGAATGCAAACTTCTCTTGAGCCTCTTTTGTGAATGGGATCTGCCCTTATTGAGTCACCTATAGTCCACACAAAAGAGAATTTGTCCTTCTTGGGCACCAACACTAGGCTGGCAGCCCATGGGCTATGGAAAGAAACAATGACCCCCATATTCAACATGTACTCCACCTTGGCCTTCATCATTGTCAACATTGAAGGTGGCACCCGGTAGGTGGGTTGCCTGCCTCGTATGCAGGTGTCCATATGTTCCAAGCTGGTTTGTTAAATGCTGCATCTATGATGGACCAAGCTGCTCCCCCAATAGGACATCTGTTACTCCTATTCCTCTTTTGGAGTCCACCAATATGTCTGAGATGTGGTCCATATCTGGGTAAGCTATAGGGGACAGCAAACTGATAACTTGATAACCTCCATTTCCTCATAAGTTTTTAGCCTATTAACATGGATGGTCCATTCATGAACACCTACTCGATCAAGGGCCATGGTGCTCTCAGTATTCCCACATTCTCTAGTAATGGTGATTGGACCCTACCAAATGACTTGCAGCTTGTTTTTGCATACCAGTACTAGTAATAGAACCTCTTGTCCACAAGCAATTTCTCAGAGTCTGGCGATACAGCTGTAATATCATAGTTGCTTTTTCTGAGCTCCTTCTAAATTCCCGTGGCCTAAGATCATGAGGTACCTAATTATTTCCCTAAACGTTTGGACATAATTCAGAATGGTAAGTTCTTCTGTTGGGAAGGTGCTGTCACGGATGTGTCACGGCCAGCTGATAATCCAGTGGCAGCAAGTGATAAAAGATCACAGAGATTGGTGGCATGTGTTGTTATCTAACAGTTCCCTGTTTCTGCAGCCAGTGGACTCTATGACCCTGGGTGAGCTGTCAGTATTCTCTATCAGTTGCTATCCTCTGACTTCCTTTATTAACCTCACCCTGGGGTGGTTTAGGTGCATTTTTCCATTTGTTTTTTGCTGTTGTCTACAGTGGTTAACTCCTGTTGCTTCAGAGACTTCTGTGGTGGCTACCTATTCCTCAGATAAGTTTTGACTTTTGCTATCTACTTGCTCAGGTGATAGCATTCATGTTTCCCCTGTACTGTTTGCTTTTGTCTTCTTTTAGTGTTAGTGATGTTGACTAGTGCTCATACCCACCATCCTTATTTAGGGCCCTTTTGCCAGGGGAAGACAGGGCCCCAGGTATCCAGCTCGGTGACAGGTGCAGAACCTGTATAGGGGAAGGGCAGTGAGGGTGAGCTGCAGGTTGTTGTCAGGGGTCACCACTTCCCCCTTTTCCTAAAGCAATAAAGCATTCCTTCCCCCTTCCTTTGTGTTGTCCTATATGGCTGGTATAGCCTCTATCCACTGCCATGAAAGGTGTCCTCCCAACTCTCTCATAAATCCTCCAAAGACTAAGGCCGTTGTATTTTTTGGCCGTACAGTAATTCAAAGAGTGAGGCGAAGAGAACTTTCCACATACAAGGTAATGAGCTGTATAGGGTCAGTAAGGGCAGTGATGGTGAGCTGTAGGTTGTTGTCAGTTGTCAACACTTTCCCCTTTTACCTAGCAATAAGGCATTTTATCCCCTTCCTTTGTGTTGCCCTATATGGCTGGTATAGCCTCTATCCTCTGCCATGGCAGGTGCCTCCCAACTCTCTTGTTGCAGCTTCAAAAGGACCTTGTACTTTTCTGCCATACAGCAATTTGAAGGGGCTGGTGAAAAGAACCTGCTACAGGTTTTTCCCCAGTCTACCCCCTTTGTATTGACATATTACCTAATGAGCTGTTGGAGCGTTCAATTAAAGTACTTATACAACCTCTTAATTTCAGGGTGGTAGGGGGTGGTGCACATGAGGCAGACCCCATGTTTCAACCAGAGGGTCTGAATCAGCTCATTTTGGATCAGGGCCCGTGATCAGTCAATACCTCCTTCAGAAACCCTACTCAACTAAAGTTGTCTAATAGAGTTGAGCCACGTGCTCCACATCCTTGGATGACAGGGCAACTGCCTCTGGGTAGTGGGTGGCAGCTGGAGATAGCTAAGGGCCTATTACATTGATGGCAACTCTCTGGAACAGTTTACATATCAAGGCCATGTATTGAAGTAAGGCACACACATATGAAAAGAGGCTTAATATTTCTGCACCTCCTGAGTGACTCTTGGTCAAAAAAAACTACGCAGTTGTTGGCCCAGATCTTTTTGATGTCCATTTGCACAGCTGCTGGGACATCATGAGTCAAACACAGGAGTTGGGGTGGGTACTGCTGTGGACACAGAGCCAGCATTTCTCTGGGCATAATGCGGGCTTTTCCAGATATTAGAGGGCCTTCTCCCATCTATACACCTCCCCCTGATTTGTTTCTCCAAGGCAAGGCAGCCATAATGCAGATAAATTGTAGGTTAGGGTCCGTGAGTTGGGGTTTCCTAAACTCCTTACGATCTGTCTCCTTCCTGTCAATGGTCACAGTCTGGTCAGGTGTACTCACTGTTGCCAGGTCACAGGAGAATGAATTAAGCTTACAATGTGAGTTATCTTCAGAAGAGATGACAGAAGGATCCGCATCAGGGTGATGCTGGCTTAGTTGCAGGGATAACTGTGACAAAATGGCTGTATAGCCATTATCCTTGGTCATTCCACAAAATAACAGGGGTGGGAAGGCCGTCCATGAGATCCACTTTGACCTCTCCTAAGTCCAACTATACATGTTCCAGAGGGATGTCCGAGCGCTGACCCCAGCCAGAGCCTAGAAAATAGTGTTCTGGGCTGACGACCAGGGTGACCCAGTGTCCCGAAGTCCCTTTGCCTGGCTGTCACTGACCTTGACCGGCTGTATGTGGTGATGGAGATTGGCTGGTTTAGCGTGGCCAAAGCACCTTAGGGTGTTGTCAGGGTATATCAATTCCACCGCTGCTGGTATATCTCAGAGGTAGCATCCCTTAGAACCCGGCTCGTCTCGGCAGATGGTAACTGGCTTGCCCAGCAGACAGGCACCAGGCATGTTGCTCTGGCCCTGGAGACAATCTTTGGCCATGTGTCCATGGCTTCTGCAGGTATAACAGTGCTATGGTTTGAGCAAAGCATGGATCCTGTTGTAGACCTTTGTTCTGTGGGGGTTCTGCTGGGTAGCAGAATAGTCTTACTGGAATGGCTGGTGGCCACATGAGTCCCTAGTTGAGGGGTTTCCTGGGATTGATGGGCATATTGAGTCTCCTTTGGGTTGACTGACTATAAACTCATTGCCCAATCGGGCTACCTGCTCTGCAGTGTCGGGCTCCTGGTCGGCCACCCAATATTGTATTTTTGGGAGCATATTCTCCATAAGTTGCTCTCGCATGATCTCATCCTGGATGACAGCATCAAAGTAGGCAGCCAACCATTGAGCCAGAGGATGCAATGCCATCAAAGTTGACTGCAAAGTTCTTCATAGGTAACCTCTTGGCGAGACAAAGCCCAGAACTTGGTGCGATATCTCTTGGGGGTGATAGTGAGAAGGACCAACAGGGTGTCCTTAATAGTCCCAGGCAGTCTCGAGTTCCAAGCAACTGGAAAGTATCCTGGGCCCGCCAAGTCAAACCAGTCCACAGATATTTGGCACAATCAGCTGTGGGAACCTGGTGTATCAGCATCAGGGTTTCAAAATTTTGCAAGTGTTCATCAACCTCTGTGCTGGACTAATTAAATACTGTCACGTCCCTATATTGGAGATGATTTCCTTGGTGGTTGACCATCATGGAGGTAGAGGCCTGCGCTGGCGGTAGAGGAACTGGAACACCTGAAACTGATTCCATAACACAATGCCCTCTCCTTGCTTGAAGCTCCAGGTACCAATGAGAAAAACAATTCCTGGATTCAAGCAGCTTTAGAGTAGGTTATTAATCCCAGACAACCACTGGATCCTTTACCTGGCAAGCAGTTTAGCAGTTTAATTCCTTTAGCGAGGTTTCTGTCATCCTCCACAACATCCTGGGCATCCCAAAGGACTAATTCCTGGATCAAATCCAACCATTTGTTGGTGGCTCGGTATTCAATTTGTCTAAGCTGGCACAGCTCCTGTATTAGCCGTTCCCTGTTGTGACTGTATATCAACTCTGATCCTCTTTCCAAAGCTGAGCTGGTGGGGTTGGACATGGTGGCATCGGAATCCTGCAGTGTATGCCTCACCTATGGCTTGTTGGGTTTGCCTATATGCCTCCCTGGTTGTGGAGCTCTTGGACTGTGTCTATGATTACCAGTCCCCTGCAGCTCCACAAAGATTGGTAGGGCTGAGTAGTCACTCAATGCTGTCACCAGTTGTGGAAACTTGAGTATCAGGGGTGCTCTAGTCTGCTGGCTGGCTGTCTTTAGTAAAACCACATAGGCCGGGACTCATTCCACTAAATGCCCATACTCCTTCCCCATGGCCAGAACTAGAGATGAGCGAACCGGTCCCGGTTCGGCTCGAGGTCGGTTCGCCGAACGGAGGTCCCGTTCGAGTTCGGCTCGTCGAACGTTCGACGAACCGAACTCGAACTGCATAGGAAACAATGGCAGGCAATCACAAACACAGAAAAACACCTAGAAAACACCCTCAAAGGTGTCCAAAAGGTGACAAACAACTCACAACACATGGGAAAGTGACAAGGACATATACTCATGCGAAAACAAAAGAGCTGGACAAGGAAAAAGAGGAGGACACACAGATATATGAGTATATGCAAGGAAACATCGATTCCATTAATGTGCAACTTGAGCCCTGCTCATTTTAGGCTTCCAATCTGGATAAATTGCCTGAGCTCGCCACGTACGCCTTGGGGATCTTGTCGTGTCCTGCAGCCAGCGTTCTCTCGGAACCTGTCTTCAGTGCTGCTGGGGGTCTGCTGGCAGATAAGCACACGTGTCTGTCCACTGACAATGTGGACATGGCTCTCAGAGGACTTTTCTTCCCCTGGGTCAGCCAGGGGACGGGAAAGGCACGCGTATTTTTGAGAGTGCTTCATGCAAAGCATCTTTTTCATTTTGAAAAGGGGCATCAACTGATGTCAGTCAAGAGGGGTGTGTGTGGCCCAGTTAGTGGAAACGAGGGAGACTGTGGTTGGAGTCCCCTCGCTGTGTCTCTAAAAGAACCAAGATGAACAAGTCATGGCTCTCAGAGGACTTTTCTTCCCCTGGGTCAGCCAGGGGACGGGAAAGGCACGCGTATTTTTGAGAGTGCTTCATGCAAAGCATCTTTTTCATTTTGAAAAGGGGCATCAACTGATGTCAGTCAAGAGGGGTGTGTGTGGCCCAGTTAGTGGAAACGAGGGAGACTGTGGTTGGAGTCCCCTCGCTGTGTCTCTAAAAGAACCAAGATGAACAAGTCATGGCTCTCAGAGGACTTTTCTTCCCCTGGGTCAGCCAGGGGACGGGAAAGGCACGCGTATTTTTGAGAGTGCTTCATGCAAAGCATCTTTTTCTTTTTCAAAAGGGGGCTCAACCGATGCCAGTCAAGTGGGGTGTGTGTGGCCCAGTTAGTGGAAACAAGGGAGACTGTGGTTGGAGTCCCCTCGCTGTGTCTCTAAAAGAACCAAGATGAACAAGTCATGGCTCTCAGAGGACTTTTCTTCCCCTGGGTCAGCCAGGGGACGGGAAAGGCACGCGTATTTTTGAGAGTGCTTCATGCAAAGCATCTTTTTCTTTTTCAAAAGGGGGCTCAACCGATGCCAGTCAAGTGGGGTGTGTGTGGCCCAGTTAGTGGAAACGAGGGAGACTGTGGTTGGAGTCCCCTCGCTGTGTCTCTAAAAGAACCAAGATGAACAAGTCATGGCTCTCAGAGGACTTTTCTTCCCCTGGGTCACCCAGGGGACGGGAAAGGCACGCGTATTTTTGAGAGTGCTTCATGCAAAGCATCTTTTTCTTTTTCAAAAGGGGGCTCAACCGATGCCAGTCAAGTGGGGTGTGTGTGGCCCAGTTAGTGGAAACGAGGGAGACTGTGGTTGGAGTCCCCTCGCTGTGTCTCTAAAAGAACCAAGATGAACAAGTCATGGCTCTCAGAGGACTTTTCTTCCCCTGGGTCAGCCAGGGGACGGGAAAGGCACGCGTATTTTTGAGAGTGCTTCATGCAAAGCATCTTTTTCTTTTTCAAAAGGGGGCTCAACCGATGCCAGTCAAGTGGGGTGTGTGTGGCCCAGTTAGTGGAAACGAGGGAGACTGTGGTTGGAGTCCCCTCGCTGTGTCTCTAAAAGAACCAAGATGAACAAGTCATGGCTCTCAGAGGACTTTTCTTCCCCTGGGTCAGCCAGGGGACGGGAAAGGCACGCGTATTTTTGAGAGTGCTTCATGCAAAGCATCTTTTTCTTTTTCAAAAGGGGGCTCAACCGATGCCAGTCAAGTGGCGTGTGTGTGGCCCAGTTAGTGGAAACGAGGGAGACTGTGGTTGGATTCCCCTCGCTGTGTTTTACATGCTTTTAGAAGGGCATGACATGGCTTGGAGGTTGACTTTCATCATCTGCAAACTGTTGGCTACCAAAATGCTGCCTTTCCAACAACTGTGGTTATAGACAATGAGGAACATACTGATGAAGATGAGACGCAGATACCCGATTGGGATGACAACTTAAATATTCGGTCAGGGCAAGAAGAGGCTCGGTCTGAGGGGGAGGGGAGTGCAAACACAACAATTGATGATGAAGTTCTAGATCCCACCTACTGTCAACCCACAGTCAGACACTCGAGGAGGTCAACAGAGGCGGTGGAGGAGGATGCAACCGACGTCGAAGTAACCTTGCGCCTTCCTGGACACAGTCGGAGCACTGGTAGCACGTCTACAACTGCATCCTCAGCCACCACTCTGCCTCTGAGCATTATTCGGGGTGGATCAACAGGTCGCATGGCCTCTAAGCCTTGCCTAGCCTGGTCCTTTTTTGACATAAAAAAAGATCGCCCAAATTATGTGATCTGTAACATTTGGCATGGTTATCTTAGTAGAGGTCAAAACCTCAGCAGTTTGACAACTTCTTCCATGAATCGTCACATGAATAAATATCATATGGCCTGGTGGGAAGCTCACCGTGCTGCAATGCGGCCTAGCGGAGCCAACCATCCACCGCCTGCCCCTTCCAGTGCATCCGCGCGCTCGTCATCTTCTAGGACTATGGGGACAGCTGTCACACCTGTTTTTCCACCCACAACTTCCACCACTGTAACCGCAACAGGCAGTTTGCTTGGTTGGTCGTCAGTTGGTTTGGAAGGGGAAACAAGTGATTGTGTACAGCTCTCTCAAACATCGATAGCACCAACGTTGGATGAAGGCAACATCATGTCTCCGCCTGCACTTTCCTCACAAACCTGCATTTTTCCAGGGACACCCTACTCAACACCGTCTACACACAGCAGCCAGATCTCTGTCCCTCAGATGTGGTCAAATAAAAGGCCACTTCCTGCGACCCATGACAAAGCTAAGAGGTTGACTCTATCCCTCTGTAAGCTGTTGTCTACCGAAATGCTGCCTTTCCGCCTAGTGGACACACAGGATTTTAGAGACCTTATGTCTGTCGCTGTGCCCCAGTACCAGATGCCTAGTCGCCACTACTTCTCTAAGAAAGGTGTGCCCGCGCTACACCAGCATGTCACACACAACATCACCGCTTCCTTGAGAAACTCTGTGTGTGAACGGGTGCATTTCACCACCGATACTTGGACCAGTAAGCATGGACAGGGACATTACATGTCGCTGACTGGCCACTGGGTAACTATGGTGATAGATGGTGAAGGGTCTGCTGCACAAGTCTTGCCGTCCCCACGACTTGTGTGTCAATCCTCTGTCTGTCCAAGTTCCGCCACTGCTTCTGCATCCTCCACCTCATCTGGGTCCTCCACCTCCGCCCCAAGCCTGCCTGGTCAGGCCACCAGCGTTCTCACTGCGCAGAAGGAATCACGCACCCCTCATTACTATGCTGGCAGCAGAGCGCAACGGCATCAGGCGGTCTTTAGCTTGACATGTCTTGGGAATAAGAGTCCCACAGCTGAGGAGTTGTGGTCAGCTCTGCGGTCCGAGTTTAATAAATGGTTGTCTCCACTCAACCTGCAGCCTGGTAAGGCCGTGTGCGACAATGCTGCAAACCTGGGTGCGGCCCTTCGCCTGGGCAAGGTGACACACGTACCTTGTATGGCTCACGTGTTGAACCTTGTCGTCCAGCAATTTTTAACACACTATCCCGGCCTAGATGGCCTTCTGAACAGGGCACGAAACTGTCTGCTCACTTCCGCCGTTCAAGCGCCGCAGCTGAGCGACTTGCATCGCTCCAGAAGTCTTTCGGCCTGCCGGTTCATCGCCTGAAATGCGATGTGGCGACACGCTGGAATTCAACTCTCCACATGTTACAGCGACTGTGGCAGCACCGCAGAGCCCTGGTGCAATACGTCATGACGTATAGCCTGGGCCAACGAGATGCAGAGGTGGGGCAGATCACCCTGATGGAGTGGTCTCAGATCAAGGACCTATGCACCCTTCTACACAGTTTCGACATGGCGACGAATATGTTTAGCGCTGACAATGCCATTATCAGCATGACGATTCCAGTCATTTACATGCTGGAGCACACGCTAAACACTATTCGGAGTCAGGGGGTGGGACAACAGGAAGGGGAGGAACTACAGGAGGATTCATATGCGCAAGACACAACAACATCACCAAGGTCCAGACGTTCATCATCACCAACGCAGCAGGCATGGGACCATGGGGGACAGGGATCAACAAGGGCGCATGGTAGCAGGCGAGATGTTGAGGAAGGTGCAGGAGGACATGAAGATATGGAGGACGAACTGTCCATGGACATGGAAGACTCAGCAGATGAGGGGGACCTTGGTCAAATTTCAGTTGAAAGAGGTTGGGGGGAGATGTCAGAGGAAGAAAGAACGGTTAGCACCTCTATGCCACAAACACAGCGTGGACTTGGTCCGCATGGCTGCGCAAGACACATGAGTGCCTTCTTGTTGCACTACCTCCAACATGACCCTCGTATTGTCAAAATTAGAAGTGATGATGACTACTGGCTTGCCACACTATTAGATCCCCGGTACAAGTCCAAATTTTGTGACATAATTCCAGCCATAGAAAGGGACGCACTTATGCAGGAGTATCAGCAGAAGCTGTTACTCGATCTTAGATCCGCTTTTCCACCAAACAACCGTGCAGGTGCAGGGAGGGAATCTCCCAGTTGTAACTTGACAAACATGGGATGGTCTCGTCATCTTCAACAGTCTACACGTACCAGTAGGACCGTATCTGGTGCTGGTAACAGCAATTTAATGGAATCTTTTCATAATTTTTTTAGACCCTCCTTTGCAAGGCCACCAGAGACAACAAGTCTGACACATAGTCAACGGCTGGAGAGGATGATACAGGAGTATCTACAAATGAACATCGATGCCATGACTTTGCAAATAGAGCCTTGCTCATTTTGGGCTTCAAATCTAGAAAAATGGCCAGAGCTATCCAGTTACGCCTTGGAGATTTTGTCGTGTACAGCTGCCAGCGTTGTCTCTGAACGTGTCTTCAGTGCTGCTGGGTGTGTGCTGACAGATAAGCGCACGCGTCTGTCCAATGACAATGTGGACAGACTGACATTCATCAAAATTAACAAGTCATGGATCCAGAAGGAATTTACAACCCCTGTGTCATCCTGGGGAGAGTAAATGCTTGTGGATTTGGAATGTGCTTGATGCAAATCTAGCTGTGAAGTGTACAACTATGGCACAACTGCTGCCACTGAATGGGTGGGTGTGTGTGGGGCACAATTTTTGGAAAAAAGGGAGGCTCCGCTTGGAGTAACCCTTGCTTACATTGTTTTTAAAAGGAGCCAAGATGACCAAGTCATGGTTCAGCAAAGACTTTATCTACCTACCCCGGTGTCATGCTGGGGACGGTTAATTATGGCGTATTTTTGAATGTGCTTGATGCAAATCAAAACATCCTGTTTGCAACTAGGGCACAAGTGCTGCCACTGATGGGGTGTCTGTGTGCCCAATTTTTGGAAAAAAGGTAGACTCCGCTTGGAGTAACCCTTGCTTGCTGTGTTTTTTAAAAATGATACAAGATGAACAGATCTGAAGGCAAGATGAAGGCAACATCATGTCTCCGCCTGCACTTTCCTCACAAACCTGCATTTTTCCAGGGACACCCTAATCAACACCGTCTACAGACAGCAGCCAGATCTCTGTCCCTCAGATGTGGTCAAATAAAAGGCCACT
Source organism: Anomaloglossus baeobatrachus (assembly GCF_048569485.1). Taxonomy (NCBI): domain Eukaryota; kingdom Metazoa; phylum Chordata; class Amphibia; order Anura; family Aromobatidae; genus Anomaloglossus; species Anomaloglossus baeobatrachus. The sequence goes on from NC_134353.1 coordinate 218,072,186, forward strand.
TACTGCGACCCATGACAAAGCTAAGTGGTTGACTCTATCCCTCTGTAAGCTGTTGGCTACCGAAATGCTGCCTTTACGCGTAGTGGACACACAGGATTTTACAGACCTTATGTCTGTCGCTGTGCCCCAGTACCAGATGCCCAATCACCACTGCTTCTCCAAGAAAAGCATGCCCGCGCTACACCAGCATGTCGCACACAACATCACCACTTCCTTGAGAAAATCTGTGTGCGACAGGGTGCATTTTAACACAGATACTTGGACCAGTAAGCATAGACAGGGTCATTACATGTCACTGACTGGGCACTGGCAAACTATGGTGAGAGATGGAGAAGGGTCTGCTGTACAAGTCTTGCCGTCCCCACGAGTTGTTTCAATCCTTCTTCTGTATGTAGAAGTTAATACACTGCTTCTGCCTCTTCAACCTCGTGTGGGTCCTCCACCTTGGCGCAAACCCTGTGTGGTCAGGCCACCCTTCCTTGCAACTGCGCACAAGGACTACCACACACCTCCTTACTATGCTGGCAGCAGAGCTCAATGCCATCAGGCGGTCAAAGTTTTACTTTGAAATGTATGGGAAATGTGAGTCACACCGCTATTCCAGAGAATAGTAGTCAGGCAGGGTCAAAACATTAATTGAGGAACAGGAACAGAATGGGACGGCCAGGACTTAATCAGAAAACAAGCAGAGGTGAAATGCGGATCGGCCAACAAGGTACATAAACAGCAAGCAGGAAAAGTAGTCAGGTAACAAGCACACAAAATCATAAAACTGAACTGGGGGTAAAAGTAACCAGAGGTTCTATAGCTATGTCTGGCAGTGGTCTGCAGACAGGATGGGCATAAAAAAGGGTGTGGTGTCTTCCCATTGGTTGTAGCTGAATGATGGTATTTCATCTGTGAGATACCCACCAGCTACATTCAGCCAGAGATTCTGCATCTGTCAAGGTAATGCAGCCCAGTGGGTGAGCATAACCTGCGTCCACCTGCGTCGCTGGCATCGACTACTCTCCCATCATCAGCACTATTCATGAAAGGAACACGTTGTCACCTGGCGACCGGAGTACAAATTGACGGAGCGGACTCCGTTGGTGACTTAACAGCCGTGTGCGGCAATGATGCAAACCTGGCTGCGGGCCATCCTCAGGGCAATGTGACACACGTGCCTTGTATGGCTCACGTGTTGAACCGAATTCTCCAGCAATTTTTAAAACACCATCACGGCCTATATGGCCTTGTGCAGCGGGCACGCTCGCTATGTGCTCACTTCCATCGTGCGCACACAGCAGCTCAACAACTTTCATCACTCCGGAAGTCTTAGGGTCTGGCAGTTAAACGCCGGAAATGCGATGTTCCGACACGCAGGAATTGGAATCTGCACATGTTGCAGCGTGTGTGGCAGCACCGCAGAGCCCTGCTGAAATACGGTATGACATATATCCTGGGATAACTTGATCAAGAGGTGGTGCAGATCACGCTGCTGGAGTGGTGTCAGATCAAGGACCTATGCACCCTGCTACACAGTTTTGAAATGTCGACGAAGATGTTTAGCACTGGCAATGTCATTCTCAGCGTGACAATTCTGGTCATCTACATGATGGAGCACACTGTAATTATTATTCGGAGTCAGGTGTTGGGACAAGAGGAAGGGGAGGAAGTACAGGAGGAGTCATATGCGGAAGGGATAACAAGATCTACGAGGTCCAGATGGTCAGCGGCACCTATGCGGCAGTCATGGTGAGGGAGAGGGATTAACAAGGGCGCATAGTATCAGCAAAAAGTGTTGATGAAAGTGCAGGAGCCCATGAAGAAATGGAGGACGAACTGGTGATGGGCATGGAAGACTCAGCAGATGAGTGAGAGCTTGCTCACATTTCGGTTGTGCGAGGTTGTGGGGAGAGGGCAGAGGAAGGATGCACGATTCTCACCTCTCTGCCACCAAAACACCAAGGACTTGGTCCTCCTGGATGCACAAGACACATGAGCGCCTTCTTGCTGCACTACCTACATGACCCTCGGGTAATCCTGAATACTGGGTTGCCACACTGTTAGATCCCCGTTACAAGACAAAATTTGGCGAACTAATTCCTGCCATAGAAATGGACGCACGTATACAGGAGTATCTGCAGAATGTGGTACGCAATCTTAGATCTACTTTTCCACTAAACACCAGTGCTGCACAGAGTGAATCTCAACGCTCTGTCATGGATAGGAGGAAATGGTCTTTTACTTGTCCACATCGGAGGGACCGAGGGATGGCTGCTGTGCTGAGATGGCATTGAGTACGGTGTCCCTGCACAGTTGCACTTTTGGTCATATCCCAAAATGAGTTGAAAAAGGACAGATGCTGTTGGAAAGGGGAACAGGTGTGTTGGAAAGGGGAAAAAAGTTTTGGTCCGTGGATTTGGTGGTTAAGCAACTGTAACATTTGCTGAAGAAACACCATCTGTTACAGTGGGACTGGCAGATTTGGATAAAGTGGTATATAATCTGTGACCGCTATATAACGAAAATTAATAAGAAAAGAAAGAGAAAGGTATATATCCCCATCAGCAGTCAGTGTCCACCGTGCTCCCAGTTGGAAAAGGAGAGGTTGGCAACTGGAAGGTTTGGTGGAGGATACAGAGCTGTGTGGCTATGAAACTAATAGTAGCCTGAACCGAGTTAGACGGCATTCGGATCTGGAGACTGTGAGCCCTGTTAGCGTCACAGGGTCCACATGCCCACCCAGCCCAGGAACTCCCTGTTAACAACACAGGGGCCATTGAGTACGCTGACCGTGTGCGTAGGGGCACACCTGTGGACAGCAGGCGCATCAGCAGCAGCAGGAGGCCTGTTAATGCCACTGGGCTGCACAAGCAGGACTGGTAGGACAGGAGCTGGTCTTAATCGTTCTGCGTTACCAACTGTGGTGGTGGCCTGCATCGACACCCTATCCCTGCCTACCTCTGGCCTAAAGCCGCAATGGGTTCAACACATGGAGGTGTGCTCTTTCGGAGCATAATAGAAGACTGCGCACCTCCTTGTTGGCTCCAGCCCCTTTTATAACCTGGGTCCGCCCCAAACCAGGGTGAACCACAATGCACCTCCTGGAGACAAAAGTAGAGTGACACGTCATGAGTGGCATAACTAGCGTCCTTTTTGGAAACGCAACTTCAATGATGACCTCATGGCTGCCATGACCCAAACACCTCACCAGTCATCGTCTGACCATCAATAATGCGGTGACAAGTCATAGGTGTGGGCCTCTGCAAGCCATTTGGGAGGACACCTGATGCCCTGTGGTCTATATGGGACCTCAACATCAGGGCCAGGGCCAAAGAGTTCATTACCGGACCTAGTCTCTGATGCAGGAAGTGCCTGAGCATGCTCAGTAGCATGAAATACAGTCTCTGAAAAAAGACTATCAGCTTTAGCATGGTGTCTAGGTACAAAACAGGACTTAGACCCGGCACGGAATGCAAGCACCTGTGCAAAGAGGCTTTTCACACTTAGTGTGGGAGCATGCGCTGTATCCCGAAAAGAAGACTTAGCGTCAGGAATAACACAGTCAGGCTGAGCATACTCACTACGCGAAACACTGTAATTATGCTGCAGCTGGGGTACATCGGCACACGCATGCGCACTAGCTGCCTCTCCACACTTAGACGTGGAGGGGAAATTGCTCTTGGAGATGCTGTCTATGAACAGAAGGAAAAGCTAAAGGAAGCCTGACTTTCTATCCCTCCGAATTATGAAATGCAACAATGAATTCCATGAGTTTGCTATAACATTAGCGTAGCAAAATGTGCATGAGGGTGTGATGTAGAGGTGCTAGAAATAGCTTGTCACCAGTGGGGCACTAATGGAATACAACAGCCAGTTCTATGATGCCACTAAATGGCAGTATTTTGTGCTATCATTATAGCTTATTAAAAACAGAGCAGGAGGTTGTCATGCAGAGGTGCTGCACATAGATTTGCAGTAGTGTGAATAGACAAAAGTCCAATAGCCACGTTTAGGATGCCACTAGGTACACTGAGTGTTTGCTAGTATAATGGCTTAGTTTAAAAAGTTTGAGTGTGCAATGCAGGCAGACGTGCTGCAAATATGTTTACAATAGTGTGAATAGACAAAAGTACAATAGCCACGTTTAGGATGCCACTAGGTACACTGAGTGTTTGCTAGTATAATGGCTTAGTTTAAAAAGTTTGAGTGTGCAATGCAGGCAGACGTGCTGCAAATATGTTTACAATAGTGTGAATAGACAAAAGTACAATAGCCACGTTTAGGATGCCACTAGGTACACTGAGTGTTTGCTAGTATAATGGCTGAGTTTAAAAAAGTTTGAGTGTGCAATGCAGGCAGACGTGCTGCAAATATCGTTACAATAGTGTGAATAGACAAAAGTACAATAGCCACGTTTAGGATGCCACTAGGTACACTGAGTGTTTGCTAGTATAATGGCTGAGTTTAAAAAAGTTTGAGTGTGCAATGCAGGCAGACGTGCTGCAAATATGTTTACAATAGTGTGAATAGACAAAAGTACAATAGCCACGTTTAGGATGCCAATAGGTACACTGAGTGTTTGCTAGTATAATGGCTGAGTTTAAAAAAGTTTGAGTGTGCAATGCAGGCAGACGTGCTGCAAATATCGTTACAATAGTGTGAATAGACAAAAGTACAATAGCCACGTTTAGGATGCCACTAGGTACACTGAGTGTTTGCTAGTATAATGGCTTAGTTTAAAAAAGTTTGAGTGTGCAATGCAGGCAGACGTGCTCTGCAAATGTCTTTGCACTAGTGGGACTATAGCAAAGTCCAATAGCCACGTTTAGGATGCCACTAGGTACACTGAGTGTTTGCTAGTAAAATGGCTTAGTTTAAAAAAGTTGGAGTGTGCAATGCAGGCAGACGTGCTCTGCAAATGTCTTTGCACTAGTGGGACTATAGCAAAGTCCAATAGCCACGTTTAGGATGCCACTAGGTACACTGAGTGTTTGCTAGTATAATGGCTTGGTTTAAAAAAGTTTGAGTGTGCAATGCAGGCAGACGTGCTCTGCAAATGTCTTTGCACTAGTGGGACTATAGCAAAGTCCAATAGCCACGTTTAGGATGCCACTAGGTACACTGACTGTTTGCTAGTATAATGGCTTAGTTAAAAAGAGTTGGAGTCTGCAATGCAGGCAGACGTGCTCTGCAAATGTCTTTGCACTAGTGGGACTATAGCAAAGTCCAATAGCCACGTTTAGGATGCCACTAGGTACACTGAGTGTTTGCTGGTATAATGGCTTAGTTTAAAAAAGTTGGAGTGTGCAATGCAGGCAGACGTGCTCTGCAAATGTCTTTGCACTAGTGGGACTATAGCAAAGTCCAATAGCCACGTTTAGGATGCCACTAGGTACACTGAGTGTTTGCTAGTAAAATTGCTTAGTTTAAAAAAGTTGGAGTGTGCAATGCAGGCAGACGTGCTCTGCAAATGTCTTTGCACTAGTGGGACTATAGCAAAGTCCAATAGCCACGTTTAGGATGCCACTAGGTACACTGAGTGTTTGCTAGTAAAATTGCTTAGTTTAAAAGAGTTGGAGTGTGCAATGCAGGCAGACGTGCTCTGCAAATGTCTTTGCACTAGTGTGACTATAGCAAAGTCCAATAGCCACGTTTAGGATGCCACTAGGTACACTGAGTGTTTGCTAGTATAATGGCTTAGTTATAATGAGTTGGAGTGTGCAGAGGACAGGAGGGTACAGTGCCAGGATTGTGGGGCTCTGGGTAGAGGAATGGAAGCCTGCCTTTCTATTCCCTCCTAATGGTGAAATGCAGGGAGGAAATCCCTGACCTTGGCTACACAGACGCTGTTGCTGTTTTCAGGACCTGTCACCTATGGCTCTCTGACCCTGCCGGTTTGAGCCCTTAAAAGGACTGCTATAAAGTGCTCTCCCTAAGCTGTCTAACGCTGTGTATGCAGCGCATACAGCTGTATCGGCGATAGGACTCAGGAGGACGGAGCTGCGACAGTGATGTCTGACACCAAAGACGCAGAAGGCAGATAATGGCGTCCTGGAAGAAAATGTCCGTTTTTATAATGCAGGGACATGTGACATGGACATCCTATCACACATGCCGTTGCTTCTCTGGCTCAAAGTCCACTTAGCTGTGTGTGTGTCTGGGATTGGCTGACATGCTGGCCCGCCCCACAAGACGCGCGCGCTTAGGGAAGGAAGACAAGAAAAAAAAAAAAAATGGCGATCGCCATTATAGAAACAGCAGTGATCTGAAGGCGCTGTTCACGCACACTATACACTGAAATGTCATAATAGTGTGATTCACAGAGTGACTTACACTATTACAGCAGAAACCAAGCTAGGATTTAGTTGTTTTTTTGCTGCTAGAACCGTTCTCGAACGTTTCTAGAACTATCGAGCTTTTGCAAAAAGCTCGAGTTCTAGTTCGATCTAGAACAGGCCCCAAAATCACTCGAGCCTAGAACTGGAGAACCACGAACCACGAACCGCGCTCAACTCTAGCCAGAACACTACTCAGACAACACAAAGTGAGATTACCATACTCTGGTAAGACTGGTAAGAGTTTCACCCTTCTGCTGACTCATCAAGGATTAGAACCTTAGTGACTTTGGGGAATCCAGGGTCATAACACATTTCTTTCATCATTCTTAATGTGTTACCCAAGTCATTCAGCTGATTATTTTTATAACAACCATATATTTACCATCTGGGAAAAAATGGTCTGATTATTATAATCAGAAAATACGGACGACTGCACAAGCCCTTAGTCAGAATAATTGTGCTGCTTGTCACAAGATCACATGGATGTGCAGAGAAGTTTTTCTCAAACTGAATGTCCCTCTTCAGACTCCAAAGCATAATAAACGGAAATGTAATAAATACCAAAAATCATTATACCATCCTCCCTGCTCACTTCTCCAGCACCTACATTGCTTGTCACCTGACCGGTTCTCACCACCACTTCTTATCACCAACATGCTCGTTGAAATCAAATGTTGAAATAACCTTACACGACACACAATGTGGATTCAGCATTAGTAGCTTGATTACAAAATCTGGTGAGGACCGGATGGATGATGTTGAATAGCAGATGGCCTGGAGAGGTGTGTGGTGAGATGAGGATAAGATTTCTTTTTACTTCTTATTTCTTAATGGCCCTTAACGGTTCAAGAAAATGGCGGCCATCAACCACTATTTTCCTGGATCTGTGCTATAGTGAGTTATAAAAAAAATTGATATAGATTAGGAACTGAATAAAGGTGAAATGATTTCTGCGCTGCTGTAGGAATAACACAAATCCAAAAATACTGAAGTGTAGTTGGTTTTATTCTACGCGTTTCAAAGTGTGTCCTCACTTCTTCATCAGGAAAACCCACTCATGAAGAAGTGAGGACACTCTTTGAAACGCATAGAATAAAAACCCCTTCACTTCAGTATTTTTGGATTTGTGTCATTCCTACAGCAGTGCCGAAATCGTTCCACTTTATTCAGTTCTTGATCTATACCAGCTTTTGTACACGTGAACTCTGCAGCAGCTGATTACGTGCTTTGATACAAGGTGAGCACTATTCCTTATCACCTTTCATATGTTTATTGGGTAAGGTCCTATTGCATTTTCTATCCTTAAGGCTACTTTGCACACTGCGATATCGGTCCCGATATCGCTAGTGTGGGTACCTGCGCAAATCGCTGCCCGTGCCGCACAACATCGCCCAGACCTGTTACACATACTTACCTGCCCGGCGACGTCGCTGTGACCGGCGAACCGCCTCCTTTCTAAGGGGGCGGTCCGTGCGGCGTCACAGCGACGTCACTGAGCGGCCGCTTAATAGCAGCGGAGGGGCGGAGATGAGCGGGACGTAACATTCCGCCCACCTCCTTCCTTCCTCATAGCGGCCGGGAGGCAGGTAAGGAGAGCTTCCTCGTTCCTGCGGCATCACACATAGCGATGTGTGCTGCCGCAGGAGCGACGAACTACATCGTTACTGCTGCAGTAACGATAATCGAGAATGGACCCCCATGTCACCGATGAGTGATTTTGCATGTTTTTGCAACGATGCAAAATCGCTCATCGGTGTTGTGACGACATGGACTCTCATGGGTTAAAGTTTCTTAAAATCCAGCCAGACAGCATGATAGATTGTCTATAGACGGGGGAGAAGTCCCTCATTGTTTTTACAAGACTCTTGTTGACTCAATGTAATTGTGTTGGCCACTGAAAGCTAGACGTATTGTTCTCCAGACATTTCCAGTAACCATTGTATTGTAGTTGTGTGTTGATAATGTAATTACCTTAGTAGCCATTGTCTAGTCGGTGACTCCCAGTTTACATGTACACCCTCAGTCTTTCTATGCACATCATTTAAATGAACATTGTCCATGCAGCTTGAAATTCCTCCAATGGGAGAAGCAATCTTGTCCAACCAATCGATGAGGACGCAGTGCACCAAGTGGAAGGTTGTGGCTATAAAAAGGACTTCTTTAAGCCACCAGTGTGTTGTTGATGGATGCTGATGGATCCAGTCTAAGCTCTTTGGAGCTGACTAGAGGATCAGGATATCTTATGGCTTCAATCTAGGGACTCCGGACCCGGTTGGAGACCATATCCACAGCCTAGGGATTTCGACTCCGGCTGCCAGGATTTTATCATCAAACCAGGACTACCTAAGGAGGACACTCAGGTTGGGACAGTTCAGTCACCTGTTACAGACTTTGCAGACCTCAGACAGCTTGGAACCTGTGAGGCATGGACATTCTAAATCCCTGGTGAGCCAGCGGAAGGGTGAGACTCTGTTGCCTGTTACATTTGTGTGTTTTGCTGGTTATGTGTTATGTGCTGTTAATTGTTTGGGGATCCAATAAAGTCTAATTATTGTGGTTCCCTCACCCTGTGTTGTCTGAGTAGTGTTACGCCCACGGTTAAGGAGGCCGGCGTTCAGTTTGGATGAGCCCTGAGCCACGCTGTCTTTCTAAAGGCGGAGGGTTTTAGTGGACAAGAGCACCCACTGAGCCCCGTGTCTCCACAATTGGTGGCAGCAGTGGGATACTACTCAGCCTGGTTTACCCAGGGGAGCTGCAGCGGACTGGTGTTCGTGGACATTGTCCAGGGCTCAACAACCAGGGAGGCACATAAGCATACCCAGCAGGCCATAGGGGAGGCATTCAGGTTTCGGACGCTGCCATGTCCAACCCCACCAGCTCAGCCATGGGACAAGGACAAGAGAGGAGTTACGACCGCTGCAGTAAATGGATGCTGCAGGATCTGTGCCGGAGGCGAGAGATTGTCTGCTGGAGCGCTGAGACTCGGTCGGACTTGATCCGGAAATTAGTCCGTTGGGATGCCCAGAATGATGCAGAGGACGATGAGGATCCCGCCGATATTGACCCAGAGGATTTAGACTATGTGCCACATCATGGATCTAGTGACAATCGGGAATCAACTTTGTCCAAGATGGCCCAAGCCACAGCGTTGTTGGATGCATTGGGGCCTAGATCCTCAAGAGAAGAGAGGGCTTATGTTCTGGAATATGTTTATGGGATTCCAGCTGCAGTACTGCTAACACCAGCCGGTCGAGAAGGATGGTCCCGCTACCCAGCAGAAGCTGCGCCAAAACAAAGGACTACAGACAGGGCCTGTGACTCTCCCAATCTATGGCGCTGTTATACATGTGGGCGCAATGGACATATAGATAAGGATTGTCTCCAAAACCGAGGCCGCATGCTTGGAGCCCGTCTGCCACTCCAACCAGTCAACATGTGCCGAGATGAACCAACGAGACCTGGGGAATGCTGCTCCCAAGAAACACCAATAGCTGAGGAAGTGGTTTATCCAGTCCACACCCTACGGCAGGCCGGACACCGTACACCAGCCTACCTCCATCCCCACATCCAGACGGTCAAGGTCGGTGATATACAGGCTCAGGGACTTCGAGACATTGGATCTTCCATCACTCTGGTAAGCCCAGTTGTTGTTTCTCCGGAAGACCCTTTACCGGATTCCCAATTGTCCGTCTCCCTGGCTAAGGGCCAGCGCTCAGACGTCCCTCTGGCATGTGTGCAGGTGGACCTAAGGACCGACCAGGGAGAGGTCGAGGTGGAGATTGTGAACAGCCTCCCCATACCTGTCATTGTGGAGACTGACCAGAGCAAGGCTGATGTGGAGCTTATGGACACCGTCCCCACACCAGTTATTTCGGGAAATTACCAAGGAGAGGTTGATGTGAGACTTGTGAACAGCCTCCCCACACCTGTCATTGTGGAGACTAATCAGAGCAAGGCTGATGTGGAGCTTATGGACACCGTCCCCACACCAGTTACTTTGGGGTCTGACCAGGAAGAGGTCCATATGGAGTTTATGGACTGCCTCCCCACACCTGTTGTTTCGGGGACTAGCCAGGAGGAAGTTGAAGTGGGGTTCATAGATGGCCCCACCAAGCCTGTTGTTTCGGATACCACTCAAAGGGAAGTGAAAGTGGGGCTTGTGAATTACCTGCTCACACCAGTCATTTTGGAGAATGACCTAGTACAAGGACTATCCAGTCAGTTTGAAGAAGCCATCACCCACCTCCAAGCCAAGCAGGACCCTGATGTGGATCTTTCTAACATCTTTTCCAGGGATGGTTTGCATTCCCGGTCTCCATCATCCACTTCTGAGCCAAGAACCGTGAGTAAGCCTAACCACACTGTGGCTATTGACTGGGGGAGGATTGATAGTGGGAGATTTGTGCAGGCCCAACTCATGGACCCCACCTTAGTGCTTGTCCACAATATGGCTGCTCAACTTGGGGGAGGTAATCAGGGGGAGGTGTATAGATGCGAGCCTCTGTTGCTGACCTCACCATTAAAAAGGACAATGCCGTCAAGAGGAGAAGGATGATCGGAAGCCTATCATGTCTGGCTAATATTAAGAAGGGGGAGGAATGTGACGACATGGACTCTCATGGGTTAAAGTTTCTTAAAATCCAGCCAGACAGCATGATAGATTGTCTATAGACGGGGGAGAAGTCCCTCATTGTTTTTACAAGACTCTTGTTGACTCAATGTAATTGTGTTGGCCACTGAAAGCTAGACATATTGTTCTCCAGACATTTCCAGTAACCATTGTATTGTAGTTGTGTGTTGATAATGTAATTACCTTAGTAGCCATTGTCTAGTCGGTGACTCCCAGTTTACATGTACACCCTCAGTCTTTCTATGCACATCATTTAAATGAACATTGTCCATGCAGCTTGAAATTCCTCCAATGGGAGAAGCAATCTTGTCCAACCAATCGATGAGGACGCAGTGTATCCAAGTGGAAGGTTGTGGCTATAAAAAGGACTTCTTTAAGCCACCAGTGTGTTGTTGATGGATGCTGATGGATCCAGTCTAAGCTCTTTGGAGCTGACTACAGGATCAGGATATCTTATGGCTTTAATCTAGGGACTCCGGACCCGGTTGGAGACCATATCCACAGCCTAGGGATTTCGACTCCGGCTGCCAGGATTTTATCATCAAACCAGGACTACCTAAGGAGGACACTCAGGTTGGGACAGTTCAGTCACCTGTTACAGACTTTGCAGACCTCAGACAGCTTGGAACCTGTGAGGCATGGACATTCTAAATCCCTGGTGAGCCAGCGGAAGGGTGAGACTCTGTTGCCTGTTACATTTGTGTGTTTTGCTGGTTATGTGTTATGTGCTGTTAATTGTTTGGGGATCCAATAAAGTCTAATTATTGTGGTTCCCTCACCCTGTGTTGTCTGAGTAGTGTTACGCCCACGGTTAAGGAGGCCGGCGTTCAGTTGGGATGAGCCCTGAGCCACGCTGTCTTTCTAAAGGCGGCGGGTTTTAGTGGACGAGAGCACCCACTGAGCCCCGTGTCTCCACAGGTGTCACACGCAGCAACATCGCTAATGCGGCCGGATGTGCGTCACAAATTCCGTGACCCCAACGACTCCGCATTAGCGATGTCGCAGCGTGTAAAGCCCCCTTTAGCTTTTATATAAACAAGAAATCGGCATTTTTGCGAATGCGGATTTTTGGGAAATTCGAGTAGAATTCAATTCCACTCACGTATATTCGCTCAGCTCTAAGGCCTTATTTTTCCCACGCATTAGAAAAATGGAGTGGGTTTTTGGATCAGACTTTGTTCACAGTGCGGTCCAAGTGTCCTCAAGTTTTCTTGTACATGAAGAAAAAAAGCTTCTCCCCTTCTCAGTCAGTTAAAAAAAAAATTCACTGATCCATAGATTGCATTGCCAATTTTGATCCAACAATCTGATCAAAACTTGACATGTCTCTGCAATTTTCTGTGGCCCACAGAAAATCACACATGTGAATGCACCATATACGATGAGTGCTAACAATGAAAACCATTGATACCTCTTGTATGTAAAAATTGGACATCTTAATGAGGCCTAATATAGAATATTTACAATTGTTTTGAGAGGGGGAATTATTGCTTTTTAAAAAGACAAAAAAAGTTCCCCCAAATTAAATTAAATTTCTGCTGTCTACCTTATAAAGTGTGCGCTTCATAAACAATTTTTTTCCTGCACACCTGGTTAACTAGTCAAAATTTTACATCTACACGTGCACCAATACAGCATCCTGTGGTAGACACTGTCTTTCAGGGTGTGTACCTACCTAGCATTTTTAGTTCCATCCTTTCTGGAAAAAGAGGCTGTTAAATTTTGTCACCAAATTGCAAAGGTAGAATTTTTTATTGGGGCCTTTTTGTCAAGACCCCACATTTAAAGCACCACTCCAGCATTTTTTAACAAATTATACCGCTGAATTGGGGTTTCTCATCTAAGTTCCAGTCCTTAAGCTTATACTTACTAGCTATCGTCTTCACCTTCTATCAATGCTCCTCCAATCGGTCTCCGACAGTTTGTGTGACCTACTGGATCGCTTCCGTGTTTCATGGAGCTAGCTAGAGGTCACGCTTCAAAGTAGGTCTCTGAGAGTATTATTCTGGCTCTCATAGACACTTCACTGAGCGCTTTTAACTCAACTGCTGTCCTCAGAAGTTGCAGACACAAGATGGCGGCATGGGATCAGAGTGGCGACGATAAAAGAAGACACTGGATGATGAGTATAACAGTAGAGGCAGGGACCTTAGATGAAAAGCACCATTTCTGCACTGAAAAAAAACACTGACGTGGTGCTTTTACTGTTTCCATAATTGCTTTACTAGTCCAGTGTGACACCATACATGTCCCAACTAGAGTTGAGCGATGTTCGAGGTTCGAAGTTCGCCAATTTCATGTTCGAGTGATTTTGGGGGTGCTCGAGATCGAACTCGAACGCAAGCTTTTTGCTAAAAGCTCAACAGCTCGAGTTACGTTCGATAATGGTTCGATCAGCAAAAAGCCTAGCTAGTTACTAGCTGGCTTTTCACTGTAATAGTGTGAGTCACTCTGTGATTCACACTATTATCAAATTTCAGCGTATAATGTGTGGGGAGGGGGGGGGCGCGTTTAGATCAGTGCTGCTGGGATAATGGCGATCGCCACTTTTTTTTTTTCCCCCTAAGCGCGCGTGCAGTGGGGCGGGCCAGCATGTCAGCCAATCACAGACACACACACAGCTAAGTGGTCTTTTTTGTCAGACAAGCAAGGGCATGTGTCATAGGCTGTGAATGTCACATGTCCTTGCATTATAAATACGGCCATTTCCCTCACAGCGCCATTATCTGCTTTCTGCGTGTAGCTGACAGTCACCGCTCACGCAGCTCCTGTCGCCACTTCAGCTGTGTACGCTATACACACAGCGCTCTACAGATTAGGGACAGAAGTTTATTTCAGCCCTTTTCAGGGCTGATTTCCTGGGGCTCAGAGCCATAGGTGACAGGCAGGTCCATGGAAATGCTGTATACAGCTTCAGATAAGGCGTCTGTGTACTTAAGCTCAGAGAATTCCTTGCTGAATTTCACCATTAGGAGGGATAGAAAGTGAGGCTTCCTTTCCTGTCCACTGACCCAGAGAACCTGGCCACTATACCCACCTGCTCACTTTTGCCACGTTATTTTTATAGCAAACAGTGCTGAAACTTAGTGGCATCCAAAAAGTGGCTGCTATACTCCATTGTTGTCCCACTGGTGCCAAGCAATTTCCAGCACCTCTGCATTCTACCCTCATGCACATTTTGCTACGTTATTTTTATAGCAAACAGTGCTAAAAATTAGTGGCATCCACAAAGTGTCTGCTATACTTATTTAGTGTCCCACTGGTGCCAAGCATTTTCCAGCACCTCAGCATTAAACCCTCATGCACATTTTGCTATGCTATTTTAATAGCAAACAGTGCTGAAAATTAGTGGCATCCACAAAGTGTCTGCTATACTAATTTAGTGTCCCACTGGCACCCAGCAAGTCCCAGCACCTCTGCATTCAACCCTCATGCACATTTTGCTACGTTATTCTTATAGCAAACAGTGCTGAACATAAGTGGCATCTACAAAGTGTCTGCTATACTAATTTTGTGTCCCACTTGTGCCAAGCAAGTCCCATCACCTCTGCATTCAACCCTCATGCACATTTTGCTACGCTATTTTTATAGCAAACAGTGCTGAAAATTAGTGGCATCCACAAAGTGTCTGCTATACTAATTTAGTGTCCCACTGGTGCCAAGCAAGTTCCAGCACCTCTGCATTCTACCCTCCTGCCCATGTTTGCTTCGCTATTTTTATAGCAAACAGTGCTGAAAATTAGTGGCATCCACAAACTGTCTGCTATACTAATTTAGTGTCCCACTGGTGCCAAGCAAGTCCCACCACCTCTGCATTCAACCCTCATGCACATTTCGCTACGCTATTCTTATAGCAACTGTGGCACCCTGGACTATCCAGGTCGTCACAGGTAACACTCACACACCCCCACCCCCACCACACAATACCATTAGCCAAACAAAAATCCTTGTTGCCTCCCTTCAGGGCCTGATGTCCACACCAGGTGGGGCGAAGCCAAGCGGTTGGCCCCACCCACCGAGGAGTTCACAGGCCTGGAGGCGGGAAAAGTGACAGATTAGTTCAGGAGGTTGAAGTGTGAGGAGTGAGCACTTGGGTGTCTGGGTTTCGGCACAGGCACTGACAGCAAGGTTGGCGGATGGTAGTGGCCGTCTGCAGGAGTGGTGAAGCAACGCCGGAACTGTACAACCGGGGTCGGTCGTTGGCCCGCCGGTACCGACCGGGGAGCGAAGTGAAGCCAGCCCACACAGGCAGGGCCATCGGACCCCGACCAGGCTTGAAGCCGCCGACAATAGTCAAATCCGAATGTGACCGGAACCCCAGGGTTTTCCTAACAGCCAAAGACCCGATAGAAGGCAACCGCCCACACCGTGAGGGTATCCAGCTACCGCCTAAGGCTAGAGACCCAAGGGCCAGCACCTGCGGGCAAACGGGCTCCTCCAGCATCCATACACCGGGGAGCAGACTACTGTTGGGGATCCATCGTAGTCAAACAAGTACATCAAGGTGCAGGGAAAGACAGCCGCCATCACCTGTCCGGGGAGAGACACTGCAGCCGGCTGCGGGACCATCCAGCCGTTTGGTTTACTGAGGACTTTTTGCATCTCTTACTGAGTGAGTACACCCGTGCCATCCGGCATCGTGCCACGCTGTCCCTGCAACCCTGCACCTCACCAACCCTGCCTCCCCGTCACACCACTGGGCCCCGGGACCACCGACCCCTACCCACGGAGGGGGGAAAACAACATCCCAGCTACTCCCTACCATCGCTCCCGGGATCCCCGTCACCAGCAGCGGTGGTGCCCATCTTCACCACAACCCGTGGGTGGCGTCATGGACTAAATCCCCCAAACCAGCCACCCTTTTCACTCACGGGCGAGGAGCGCCGCTCGGGTCCCCGGACCTGGCCCACCGCTCGAGCCACCGAGCAGCAGCAGCAGCCGCAGCAGCAGCCGCAGCAGCACCGGACCCGAGCGTCAGCGAGCGTGCAGCAGCGGCGGCGTCTTGCCCGCCCGCGACACAAACAGTGCTGAACATAAGTGGCATCCACAAAGTGTCTGCTATACTAATATTGTGTCCCACTTGTGCCAAGCAAGTCCCACCACCTCTGCATTCTACCCTCATGTACATTTTGCTACTCTATTTTTATAGCAAACAGTACTGACAGTTTTAGGGCCATAGTTGCATTGTCAGGGATAGTCAGTGTTGGTTCTTCAGCTGTCAATAAAGTTAGACCACCTCTGCAATCTACATCACCTCTCAATTTTTTCTACCACATTTTAAGTGGTTAATCTTGTCGCTAACAAAATGAGTGGCAAAAGAACAGATGCTGGTGGAAAGGGGAACAGGCGTGTTGGAAAAAAAAGTTTGTGTCCGTGGGGAAGGTGGCAAAGCTACATTAACATCTGCTGAAGATAAGCCATCTTCCAGCAAAAGTAAGATGTCTACTACTTTCCGTGGACAATCCGATGTGCTTCCTTTTTTACGGACCCCAACAACTGTAAGAAAGGTAGATGATGCACAAGAAAAGAACATGCTTGAATGCATCTCAAGTGCTCCAACAAGTGCCCTCTCCTCCACCTCAACTACCACATAAAAAAACCAGTCCTCTGAGTTGTCATCCCAATCACACTTGCTTTCTCCCAGCTCTCAAGTCTCCACCCGCCCTGCACAGTATGGTGTAACAGAGATGGCTGAGTCTGCAGAACTGTTCAGTCACGCTATAGCCTGGGAATCAGAGATCTGCTCCCAAGCTACAGTGAGTAAAGACCAGGAAATAGTCTGCAGTGATGCCCAGAAGCTTTGTGACTCTGATTCAGGCCCTGATGACCAAGTTTATGAGCATAATGTAGACCCTTATTCACAAACTGTAACATCTGTTGGTGTAGACACTGAGGAACATACTGATGACGATGAGACACAGATACCAGATTGGGATGACAACTTAAACATTCGGTCAGGGCAGGAAGAGGCTAGGTCTGAGGGCAAGGGGAGTGCAAACGCAACGCTTGATGATGAAGTTCTAGATCCCACTTACTGTCAACCCACAGTCAGGCACTTGAGGAGGTCAACAGAGGCGGTGGAGGAGGATGCAACTGACGACGAAGTTACCTTGCGCCTTCCTGCACAGAGTCAGAGTACTGGTAGCATGTTTACAACTGCATCCTCAGCCACCACTCTGCCTCTGAGCACAAGTTGGGGTGGCTCTGCAGGTCGCATGTCCTCTAAGCCTTGCCTAGCCTGGTCCTTTTTCGACCTTGCAAAGGATCTCCCAAATCATGTGATCTGTAAAATTTGTCGGGAATCTATAAATAGAGGCAAAAAGCTCACCAGTTTGACAACTTCTTCCAGGAATCGTCACATGAATACCAAGCATAATTTCCAGTGGGAAGCTCACTGTCCTGCAATGCGGCCTAGCATAGCGGGCCAACCACCGCCTGCCCTTTCCAGTGCATCCACGCACTCTTCATCTTCTATGACTGTGGAGACAGTTGTCACACCTGGTTTTCCACACACACCTTCCACCACTGTAACTGCAACAGGCAGTTTGCTTGGTAGGTCGTCAGTTGGTTTGGAAGGGGAAACAAGTGCGGGTGTACAGCTCTCTCAGACATCGATAGCACCAATGTTGGATGAAGGCAACATCATGTCTCCGCCTGCACTTTCCTCACAAACCTGCATTTTCCAGGGACACACTACTGACCACCGTCTCCACACAGCAGCCAGATATCTGTCCCTCAGATGTGGATAAATAAAAGGCCATTTCCTCCAACCCATGACAAAGCTTAGAGGTTGACTTTATCACTCTGTAAGCTCTTGGCTACCGAAATGCTGCCTTTCTGCCTGGTGGACACACAGGATTTTCGAGACCTTATGTCCGTCGCTGTTCCCCAGTACCAGATGCCCAGTCGCCACTACTTCTCTAAGAAAGGTGTGCCTGCGCTACACCAGCATGTCGCACACAACATCACCGCTTCCTTGACAAACTCTGTGTGTGAACGGGTGCATTTCACCACCGATACTTGGACCAGTAAGCATGGACAGGAGCGTTACATGTCGCTGACTGGGCACTGGGTAACTATGGTGATAGATGGAGAAGGGTCTTCTGAACAAGTCTTGCCGTCCCCACGACTTGTGCGTCAATCCTCTTTATGTATAAGTTCCTCCAACACTTCTGCCTCCTCAACCTCATCTGGGTACTCCACCTCCGCCCAAGTCTGCCTGGTCAGGCCACCAGCGTTGTAACTGCACACAAGGAATCACGCACACCTCCTTACTATGCTGGCAGCAGAGCGCAACGGCATCAGGTGGTCTTTAGCTTGAAATGTCTTGGAAATAAGAGTCACACAGCGGCTGAGTTGTGGTCAGCTCTGCGGTCCGAGTTTCATAAACGGTTGCCTCCTCTCAACCTGCAGCCAGGTAAGGCCATGTGCGACAATGCTGCAAACCTGGGTGCGGCCCTTCACCTGGGCAAGGTGACACATGTGCCTTGTATGGCTCACGTATTGAACCTTGTTGTCCAGCAATTTTTAACACACTATCCCGGCCTAGATGGCCTTCTGCACAGAGCACGAACACTGTCTGCTCACTTCCACCGTTCAACCGCCGCAGCTGACCAACTTGCATCGCTTTAGAAGTCTTTTGGCCTGCCGGTTCATTGCCTGAAATGCGATGTGCCGACATGCTGGAATTCGACTTTTCACATGTTACAGCAACTGTGGCAGCACCGCCGAGCACTGGTGCAATACGTCAAGACATATAGCCTGGGCCAACGAGATGCATAGGTGGGGAAGATCACCCTGATGGAGTGGTCTCAGATCAAGGACCTATGCACCCTTCTGCACAGTTTCGACATGGCGACGAATATGTTTAGCGCTGATAATGCCATTATCAGCATGACAATTCCAGTCATTT
The DNA here is from genome assembly GCF_048569485.1 of Anomaloglossus baeobatrachus. Lineage (NCBI taxonomy): Eukaryota > Metazoa > Chordata > Amphibia > Anura > Aromobatidae > Anomaloglossus > Anomaloglossus baeobatrachus. Next base: position 218,091,054 of record NC_134353.1, read on the forward strand.
TCATGCTGGAGCACACGCTAAACACTATTCGGAGTCAGGGGGTGGTTTAACAGGAAGGGGAGGAAGTACATGAGGATTCGTATGCGCAAGGGATAACAACATCACCAAGGTCCAGACGTTCATCATCACCAAGGCGGCAGGCATGGGACGATGGGGGAGAGGGATTAACAAGGGCGCATGGTAGCAGGCAAAATATTGAGGAAGGTGCAGTAGAACATGAAGAAATGGAGGACGGACTGTCCATGGACATGGAAGACTCAGCAGATGAGGGAGACCTTGGTCACATTTCAGTTGAAAGAGGTTGGGGGGAGATGTCAGAGGAGGAAACAACGGTTAGCACCTCTATGCCACAAACACAGCAAGGACTTGGTCTGCATGGATGCGCAAGACACATGAGCGCCTTCTTGCTGCACTACCTACAACATGACCCTCGGATTGTCAAAATTAGAAGTGATGAGGACTACTGGGTTGCCACACTATTCGATTCCCGGTACAAGTCCAAATTTTGTGAAATAATTCCAGGCATAGAAAGGGACGCACGTATGCAGGAGTATCAGCAGAAGCTGTTACTCAATCTTAGCTTGGCTTTTCCACCAAACACCAGTGGTGCACGGAGTGAATCTCCCAGTTGTAACTTGACAAACATGGGACTTTCTCGTCATCAACAGTCTAACCGTACCAGCAGCACTGTATCTGTTGCTGGTAACAGCAATTTTATTGAATCGTTTCCTAATCTTTTTAGACCATCCTTTGCAAGGCCAACAGAGACAAGAAGTCTGACACATAGTCAACGGCTGTAGAGGATGATACAGGAGTATCTCCAAATTAACATCGATGCCATGACTTTGCAACTGGAGCCTTGCTCATTTTGGGCTTCAAATCTTGAAAAATGGCCTGAGCTCTTCACTTACGCCTTGGAGATCTGTCGTGTCCAGCTGCCAGCGTTGTCTCAGAACTTGTCTTCAGTGCTGCTGGGTGTGTGCTAACAGATAAGCGCACGCGTCTGTCCAGTGACAATGTGGACAGACTAACATTCATCAAAGATGAACAAGTCATGGATCTGCAAGGACTTTACTACCCCTGTGTCATCCTGGCGAGAGTAAAGGCTTGTGGATTTGGAATGTGCTTGATGCAAATCTACCTGTCCAGTTTGCAAATGGAGCACAAGTGCTGCCACTGAAGTGGTATCTGTGGGGCCCAATTTTTGGAAAAAAGGGAAACTCTGCTTGGAGTCCGCTTGCGTTGTTTTTAAAAATGAGCCAAGATGAACAAGTCATGGTTCAGCAAAGACTTTGCTACCCACCCCGGTGCCATCCTGGGGACAGTTAAGGCTGGTGTATTTTTGAATGTGCTTGATGCAAATCAACCTGTTCAGTTTGCAACTGGGGCACAAGTGCTGCCACTAAAGTGGTGTCTGTGGGGCCCAATTTTTGGAAAATAGGGAGACTCTGCTTCGCGTCCCCTTGCGTTGTTTTTAAAAATGAGCCAAGATGAACAAGTCATGGTTCAGCAAAGACTTTGCTACACCTTCCCTGGTGTCATCCTGGGGACAATTAAGGCTGGCGTATTTTTGAATGTGCTTGATGCAAATCTACCTGTGAAGTGTACAACAGGGGCACAAGTGCTGCCACTGAAGGGGTGGATGTCTGTGGGGCACAATTTTTGGAAAAAAAGGGAGACTCTGCTTGGAGTCTCCTTGCTGTGTTTTACATGATTTTAGAAGGGCATGCCATGCCTATATCTGTGTCTCCTCCTCTTTTTCCTCGTCCAGCTGTTTAGTTTTCGCATGGTTATTTGTCCTTGTCACTTTCCCATGTGTTTGTGTTGTCTAGAGAGAGTTGTTTGTCACCTTTTGGACACCTTTGAGGGTGTTTTCAAGGTGTTTTTAGGTGTTTGTGATTGCCTGCCATTGTTTTCAATGGGGTTCGAGAGGTTCGTCGAATGGTTCGTCAAGCGGTTCGCCGAATGGGGCACCGTTCGACGAACCGAATCAATCTTGAACTCTAGGGGGTGACTCATCTCTAGTCCCAGCAATACTATAGTATGTTGCCACATTTTTCTATTTAGTTCTGACCTTTTTGTCAAGGGTGGGGTGAAAGCATTTAAAAAAAGTTTTAAAAATAATACACATTTAATGTTTTGCATACTTGTTTAACTAGTTCAATTTGACAATTGTATGTGCCACCACAGTACTGTGGGCTCTTGCCGCACATATGAAATGAAGCTGGGGAGCGGTTGGGCAGTGCATAAGTGAGGGATTTACTAGGAGATTGCAGTGATATCGGGCCAGCCATGGTAATCAATCAGATTGTGATAGGCGTGCATTATTAGAAGAGAACTGTGACTGAAAGGTAACAGAGTGCCACCCCAATGACTGAAAGAGGAGGTCTGTGATGCATTCACCTAATGATAAAAAGTGATTATTTTTAGGTAAATACTGGGAACTTTTGTTTGAGACCACCATTGTAGAGATGTCCTTTGCATCACAAACAAGACATTGTTTCAGATAGAAAAATGGCATGACAGGTTCCCTATAAGAGTGTAATATGCGTGCACTGAAAGTTGATAAATGAACCACAGCTCCTGGGCAGGGGATGGCACAAAAGAGTGTAAAGACATTATAGCACATGATCATAGATGATTCTTTTTGTGAGGTAAAACATTTTTCTGCCTGTTTTTTAAAAAATGTTTTACCTCAAAGAAATAATTATTTACGATCCCATGCTGTAATGTCTGTATACTTTTTTACTTCCTCCCCAGCCCTGGAGCTGTGGTATGATCAAACCATGTCCCTGTACGGTCAGACACGGCCATTACACAGTACATAGTAGAGACTCATATAAAATTATTTCAGCACAGGAACATTTTATATAATACATCCAATTGTGGAACTTATTATACCAAGATCTATTGATTAAAATTAACTTTCTTAGCGGGAAAACTCATTGAATTATTATTATTGTATCCACATAAGCAGAGTGTGGTGAATATGGCTACCAATAATCACCTACATAGTATATAACTATATATAGTCATAACACGGTAGCTGGATAATAGTCCAATTATCTTGATGAATGATGTGTTCAAATGACTTTGTTAAAGAACTAGCTAAGCTTTTACCCACAATAAAGGATATTTCACATTTCTTTACAACTTTTCATACCAAATACCAAATAAGTTGCACAAATGTTTGGCATTTTAGATCAGCCAGCGGGTTTGGATGCAAATCTCTTTCAAACTTCGCTAATAATAGACATTGTATGTTCTTTCATTTTGCTTTTCATTGTTTTCTTGTTTTGCAGGCATTAAACTAAATCCTGATGGGCTGTTCATTAGTTGACCTAGCAAGTTTATTATTCTGCATATCAGTTCCTTCCGCACTGTAACATGTCAGTGCTGTACAATGTGCACATAGGGGGAGATTTATAAATGAAAACATGACAGCATTCAGTTTCAAATAGTGCCGGAATTTCTGGTGCACATGCAGTATGCCACATTGAATATTGAATATTTATATCCACAGGAGCGCACAGGTTCAAAGCCTCCTGGCTTTCTCCTTGCCGGGGATAGTGCACTCCTAAATATTCACAGTTCCGGACAGCTTCAAAAAAATTGGTTAAAAAGTAAGTTAACTAATAGATAGTCTAAACTTGTACTAAACAATCTAACATAAATCCAAACACCTGCAAAATAATGCATCATAAACGTAGTATAATTAACAAAAATTACAAAAAAAGTGTAAAGGCCCTGTCACACACAGAGATAAATCTGCGGCAGATCTGTGGTTGTAGTGAAATTGTGGACAATCAGTGCCAAGTTTGTGGTCATGTACAAATGGAACAATATGTCCATGATTTCACTGCAACCACAGATCTGCCAAAGATTTATCTCTTTGTGTGACGGGGCCTTTAGACGCCTAATGTGAAGCCCCTGGCCTATCGGGTCGTCACAGGGTATTGCACAATCTGCCCTCCCATGCAGTATCCACTTCCTTCTTGGTTTAGGGTCCCTAACTACATATTGCCTACATCAGCTAATCAAATCCTAGATACACCCTGTATCACATCCACCAAACACACCAGTGGATGGCTTGAGTGGAATAGAGTCGCCCACCTGGGGGGTTGGAGAGAGGACGTCAGGAGTGTCAAGAGGAGAGAATTGGGTTTGAGAAGTGAAAGTGAGAGGAGGTCAGGAGCGGGGCTCCTGGAAAGCAGTCTAGGTGGCAGACGGTAGTCTGGACCTAGAAGAGCTGGACCCCCGGTCGCAGGGGATCGTGGCAAGGGGAACGGATCTGTCGAGGAGGACAGCCGGTGGCCTTGAACCATCACCGGGCTGGGACCAAGGCATGACAGGGTACGTGGACCCTAGGTCTGGGAGTAGCTTCAGGCAATCTGATAATTTACCCGAGGAGAACAGAGCCTTCAAGATCCGTTCCCACCCACTCCAAAATCGGGGCATTAGCGCAACGAGGGGGATAGGACTTTCCAACTCAAAATGGTCCAGAAAATCCCAAGCATGAGCCCTGAGAGCAAGCTCCCACACTTAGCCAAAGTGGGGAGCAGGACCCGGCAAGTTTCACACTACCGGGACCACCAAAGAAGTAAACCTAGTGCCAGGAGGCAGGTCACGGATCACCAGGCAGCACCACTGGGGATGTGACCCGAACTAAGCTCCCCTCGCGGCAGCAGTGTCCAGAGACTTGTTTGATCAGTTCTCGGTGTCAGCTTAATGATTTGAGTGAGTACCACAGTGACCCCCCTTGCATCCAATGGCACTCCCCTTCAATCACCGAGTCCCGGGGCATTCTCCCTACCTGTGGAGGGTCACAACACCTGGCTGCCCCATTCCATCACCCTCGGGTACTCCTAACTGCAGTGGTGGTACTCCTAGTTACCACATACCACGAGTGGCATCACAAACTCTATAATTCCCCTTGTACATAAGCCCCCTTCATTTGAATGACAGCATGATCCCTGGGTCCGGAGACCCTCGAGCCACTGCGGTTCCGGATCCGAGCAGCTCGGCTGCTGGCACGGGGGCGGCACACCTAAGACCTCATTCAAACATCTATTTTTGTCGAACATTCTATCTATATTTTTGTCAGGTAGAATACATAGCCATATAGTGTATGGGTAGGTTCCTATATTTCCTGAATTGTGGTTTAAATCTGTCATTGAAGTGTATGTGTACATAAAAAAAGATAGCACTTGCAGATAATGTATGTGTCATACAAGAGCTGCCCATCTTTTTAGTTCCTAATAGGTAGACAATAAGACCAAAAACATACATATATACAGAATATTCAACTCACATCAATAAAACATCAACATAAGGCCTCATTCATTGTCAGTGATTTCAGGTTCTGTTTGCTGAGTCACAACCGATTTGATTCAAATTACATGTTTGGCTAGAACTAATCTATAATTGGAATCCTGTTCACATAATTTCCATATATTGATTGCATTTGTGGCTCCTTTCGGCCGCATCAATGTTAGGCCTCTTTCACACAGATGTTTTTCACTGATGTGTTAAAAACGCATATGTCCCTCCATGTTCCATGATTGATGGCACACATGGGTTATCCATGTGCTATCTGTGATCTGTGATCCATCATTAGTGATAGCACATGGAGATAAACTCACCTGTGCCCGCTCCTGCTCTCTGTGGTGCTGACCTCTTCGGGTCTGCTGTGTTTCTGGCCACTGCTGACCCCCACTGCAGCTACTTCTGGGTTGCGGTGCCGTGCATAAATGCAAATGCATGACCATAATGAGCCGGCTTGGAAGCAGGGTCGGAGACAGCATCGCTGGAGAAGGGGAGTATAAAATGCTATTTATTTTCAATGTCTGTGTTCTTCTGGTACATGTTTTATGTATCATACCATAGTTTGGTCCGGGCGACATCAGTGATGCCAGAAAAAAAAGGACATGTCTCCGTGGGGAAATCACGGACGCGCGTGTATGCTGCACAGAGATACGTGTTGTGAATGTCATCCGAGTGGGTGCTGATGTGGAGCTCCCTCTGGTGGCCAGGAATGGTAATGAAGCTGAGTCTAAATCTGTGTGTTGCAGTTAATTGGGAATTCAGGAAGTTCTACTGCAGATCAGCCTAGTGTATTTAGAAGATCTTTTTCTGCCTGGCGGCCGCCGGTGATAGTTATTTTCCTGCTGCTTCTGAAGATGGCTGGGAGTTTTCCCTTCAGTTGCTCCCATTTATTCTGTGCCTGAATCTATTCCAGATAAGTTTGCTAGTTTCTGTGCTTAATTGCTGAAATTGCACTTAAGGGTGTTGCTCAGTCATAGTCAGGCTAGAAAGAGTTAACCTCTGCTGGTCTGCTTATTCAGTTCTTTTGATCACATGTTGTTGGGAAACCAATCACATCTGCTCTTTCATATTTAAGCTTGTTGAATTCTTCCACCCATGCCAGCTATAGGTTATACTTTGTTGGTCTGTGTGTTTTGGTGTCCTAGACTATCTGGATAGTGTTGCTTTTTGCCTGGAATGGTTGTGGAGTTTACCTTGTCACCACCCTCCAGGTTTGATGTCCACACCAGGGGGCGGAGCCAGGCAGTTGTCTCCGCCCACCGAGGAGTTCACAGGCCTGGATGTGGGAAAAGGACACAAGTTCAGTGTGTAGTAGTCTAGTCTTGACAGTGAAGGAGAGAGGTCGAGTTCAAGGGCAGACCAGTGACCAGGCCTGCCAATAGTCTACTCAGGTGGCTGGGTTAGAGCTCAGTCACCTCTGGCAAGGAGGCAGATGGTGGTGGCTGCCTGCAGGAGCTGGGATTACAGCCGGTGGAACCGTAGGGACCGAGGTCGGGCGGTGGCCTGCCGGTACCAAACCAGGGAACCGATTGGAAACTGGAGCACCAGGAAGGGTACTCAGACCCAATACGAAGCCCTGAACCGACAGGGCCGAGTCAAATCAACTGATTGAGGACTGGACTTAAGGACCTTTTCCACACAAGACCGTTAGAAGACAACAGCCCAACCATACCGGGTAAAGCCACCGCCAAGGCATAAAGACCCAAGGGGCAAGTGTCTGCAGGCAAACAGGGCTCTTCCGACACCCAGCAAGCCGGGGAGCGGACTACCATTGCTTAGGCATAGAAGTCAAACATTCACACAAAGAAGTGCAGGAGAAAGGCGGAAACCACCAACCTGATAAGGGAGAAGCTGCAGCCGGCTGCAGGCCCCGTTCATCATCCCGGTTGGTTTACCAGAGACTCCAGTGTATTGTGTCATAGTGAGTACACCAGTGCCTTCGGGCCGCGCGCCGCACTGCACCAGCATACAGCACGCACCTGTCCCCACTCATCAGCACCTCCCTCAGGCCCCCGGGACCATCACTCCCCTACCCACGGAGGGGTCAACACCAAGCTGCGCAACACCGTCCCCAGGAGGCCTAGTTAACGGCAGCGATGGTGTCCATCCATTCACCACAACCCGTGGGTGGCGTCATAAACTTACATCCCTTCCAAACCGCCGCAGCGCCAGCCGTGGAACTGCCCACCGAAGTCCCTGTGTGTAGCGCCAACCCCCTTGCAGAGCGATGTGACCCCCGGGTCCGTGAGGAGCTCGAGCCACCCACCGTACGAGCACAGATTCGAGTGGCATAGCGGTCGCAGCCGAGCCCGTGGGGCGGTACACTTGCTCGTCATTAGTGTTAATCCTTTAAGTGCTGCCCAGGAATTAAGATGAAGTGGCTTGAAAAAAAGAAAAAATAATATTTTTTCCACTAAAATATTGCTTTAGCTGCACATTCTTCATTTTCACAATGGATAACAGGAGAAAATAAGCCCTAAATTGTATTTCACAATTTTTTTTCCAAAATTGGCAATGTACCATATGTGGTTAAAACTGTTGTTTGGCAACATGGCCAGGCACGCAAGGGAAGAAGCACTATTTGGTATTTGGAGTATAAATTTGACCGTAATAGACTGCAGACATCATGTCTTATTTGCAGAGGGCATGAGGTACAAAAACAGCAGAAACCACCACAAGTGACAGCAATTTAGTAACTAAATTCCTGCAGGAATTCATCTAGGGCTGTGTTGAATATGATGAAACCACAAGTGTTTCACAGAACTTTAGAACATTTGGGTGTGATAATTAGAGATGAGTGAATCTGTTCGATAAAGGTTCACCAATTTCAAATATGGTACGAGCCTTAACGTATTTGTTTGGGCTTGGTAACCCCGAGCCCTTTCCCCAAAAGTTGGTAATGTTCAGTTTTGTTTGATCACTGATCGCATTTTAAGCGTCTGTCACATGAGCACCTTCTTACTGCAATATCTGCAATTATGTCTGTATTGTTAGTATTAGGCCTTACCACACGGCATGAAAATCGGAGCAAGTGGAATGCGATAAAACATCGCATTCCACTCGGACCAATATTAGCCTATGTGTCAGCACCCATGAGCGATTATTTTCTCCACCCTAATCGGACCGAGAAAAGAGTCACAGCATGCTGCGGGTGCAATACAATCCTTGTTTCTCTCGCTCCCATTCAAGTCAATGGGGCTAGAGAAAAATCACACTGCACTCGCAGTACACCGATGTAATGTGAGTGCAGGGCGAGAATAGCCGGCAACGGAGGAGAGAGGGAGATAAATCCCTCCCTGCCCTCATCAGCGCCGGCCCTCCACTCCTTAGCGCTGGCCTGCCCCTCCTCAGTGCTGGCCCCCCCAGGTCAGAACCTGCCTGCTCCCCGCAGCTGTGGTCCGATCACATGATCGGACCTCAGTCGCAATGACACTCGCATGACACTCTGCTCCCACTGTGCTGCCAGTATGAGCCGAGTGTCATGCGAGGATCGCAGTAGTCCCCATGTGGCCCCGGCCTTAGAAATAGTGCTGACCACTGAGTTGTCACTTTGTTAGATCCACGGTACAGGAGTAAATTTAGCAATATGCTTCCCCCCCTGGAAAGGGACTTGCGGATGCTTGGGTATCCAAACAAGCTTGTAGACCATCTTAACAGTTTTAGCCGGATAGTGGCAATTACACTGGTCAAACTCTGATCAAAGTTTGATCTGAATGTCAGCATAATGTGCTGCATTATGAGCAAGCCATCAGACTGTGCAGTGATAAAGTCCCCTAGGAGGGCTAGTAAAATATATAAAAGTGTAAAAAAAGTTTTAAAAAATATGAAAAAAATAAATAAAATTAAAAAACGTCAAATCACCCCCCTTTCGCCCCAATGAAAATAAAACAATAAAAAAGTACGCATATTTGGTATTGCCGCGTTCAAAAATGTCAGATCTATGAAAATATAAAATCAATTAATTTGATCGGTAAACGGCATGGCGAGAAAATAAGTCCAAATGCCAAATTACATTTTTCGGTTTCCTCAAAATTGTTTAAAATGCAATAACAGACGATCTAAACGTAGGATCTGCAAAAAAATGGTATCATTAAAACATCAGCTCAAGACAAAAAGAATAAGCCATCACTGAGCTCCAGATCCTAAAAAATAAGAACACTATGGATCTCGAAAAATGGCGTCAAAAGCGCTATATTTTTTTGGGACAAACTTCTAAATTATTTTAACCCTTTAGACAAAAGTAAAAGTATACATGTTTGGTATCTATGAAATTGTACCAACCTGAGGTATCATACGGACACCTTATTTTTACCATATAGCGAACAGGGTGAATAACAGACTCCCAAAACAATTGTACAATTGCACCTTTTTTGCAATTTCATCACATATGGATTTTTTTTCCCTTTTTCCAGCACACTATTTGGTAAAACTAATGGTTTGATTCAATAACAAGCCCTCAATAAAGAATATTTTGATTGGAAAAATAAAAAAGTTATGGCTCTTGGAAGAATGGGAAGAAGAAACAAAAATAAAAAATGGAAAATCGACGGGGGGGGGGGGAAGGGGTTAAAATGCACGCAGCATTGGCTGTTTTTGGCTTTTATTCAGGTTGAGGTACTCTCTCCCGCTTGGCTGCATTACACCATTAGATGTGGTAACTGCAGGGAAGTCATGTGAGCCATCTGTGACTAATGCAATTTTTTGTAATGTGCAAAAAGATGGAAGTCAGTTTGTGGGTGTTTGTGCAAATCAAATCGCAAATTGTTCAAATTCCTTAAGATCTGCAAATTTCATAAAATTTGGTATGGATTTAGTTTGCATGGCCTGAAAATTGTGGGGTCCAGGTTCTGAGACCCTAGGTCCCGGTTACTAAAAATGGAGGTCTGAATCACACTGCTGAGTTTGCAGACGTGCTACACTCTGTGCACGAGCTTATGCATGAACTCAATGCTACTGCTGGTTATAAAGTGCACTTCACAGCTTTTGAGTTATTTTTGAGGGTCTCAGGAATCAGAACTCGCTATTGCTATATACAGTATAAAGTTGACACTTCTCTTGGTATCAATGACTGCTTGAAAACTAGAATTTAGGAAAGCTAGATTAATCCATCACTTGCCGATCTCCTACCTTTGCTGTATTAACATGCAGAACCTGAGCAGTCAATACTATCAATACCAGAAAGCTGCCTTGTGTTCAACTGGTATTTAGACCATCTAGCGATGAGTTAGCGTGCTCGCCACTGCTCGATACTTGACATTGGGGTGCTCAGTCAAGTATTGCGGCAGCTCGGATGTGTCATTTGTGAAACAAGAACAGATAGAGCCAAACCCTTCACTGCATGATGGGAGCCGACACCCCAATTCGAGCCATTTGCAGTGTCTAAATGGCTCTCCTTAGGGTAGCGAGAACATTTTCCGATGTAGTGTGTCAAGGAAAATAACCCACCCTGCCTTCTCCCAGAAATGCTCTGTACACGGCTGGCTTTCAGTGGTTGGAGAGCCGAACTGCCAATCATTGACTTCTATTATACTCGTTACTCAAGTTGAGCACTTTCAGAGCATCTGACTTGCACCCGAGCATTTTAGTGCTCGCCCATCATCAAGACCATCCCTTTGGTCTGCCTACCAGTTAGTGTGTCCTTTCTCAGTGACAGAGATACTGAAATATGAATACAAGTAATGTGAATTCCCCAACATTCCTATCATTAGTATGTTACTCCAATTCCTTAGATGCGAGAGAAAGTTCATTAAAAATACTCTGGTTTCAAACATGTAGAGTTCTGTTTCTACACAAGAATTAGCACTATGTCGTCAATGTGGAGAATGGTCAGTTGTTTTATAACAGCTGCATCATTCTCTGTAATTTCGTTGACATAGAGCTATGTATACAGTGTAGGTGAGCTCATCAATCAACCTTATAATGGCCTTTTGTAAAATTTAAACTACTGTATATTCATTATGAAGAAAATACCATGACAACTCATGTTTTAAGTCATTGGATTTACACTGTGCAATGTGAATAAAAAGATATACTGCAGACAAGAGCACATGCACACAAGTGGGAGTATGTATGGCCGTGTATTTAATATCTGGATACTGGCTTCATATGATTCTGTGTGCATGTCGCTATTCTAAGTGACAGTACCTCAAAAGATATGAAGTCCAATAGAGCATACCATGATTGTATATTTGCCTCTATATGACATTGACCGCATACAGAGTTGCAGTAATGAGCGCATACACACTCACAGATGTCCTAGCAAGGGAAGTACTGGAATGTGGCGCAGCCATAGTGGAAGACCGAACATGACAGGGGCTTGGAAGGACAAGAGTTAATAGGGTTAATAGGGAGTTAAGCAGGAATGGGTTAATAGACGTTTGTCACATTCACAAGAGGAAATGGAGGGGAGTCATAGGATTTCAGTGGGTCACATGGATTCAGGGACGTTTGTAGGGAGGATTGTGGAAAGGACGGAGGAGTACCTGTTATGAGAAAAGGAAGAGCTGTCCGGACATCTTGTCTCGTGGATCCAAGACCGGTGAACGACCTGGCACCCACCATTATTAATGTTGTTAAAAAAATAAAAAAACAAATTAAAAAAAGGGATATACTTAACTTAATATGGCAATAGGGTGGTGGGTAATGGTATGTTATATTCAATGTCATGGCAGCTGAGGTGAGGAGGTCAGGAATGGCCTTGGTTAATGGAGTAAGGGGTCACATCGGAGGTATGCTGACCCTTCATAGTTGGTTATGCTAAGTTCCTGCAGGGACGGTTCCCAGGAAACAGGTTAAAATTTGCAGAAGGGACATTTGTTAGCCCCGAGTTGGAGCGGTGCAACTGGGGATGGTATTCTGGTGTTGTCCGGTGGTTTAGGCCACCCCGGATCTCCTCAAGAGATAAGGTTATAGTCATTACTGTATATTGCATATGTTCTTAATTGTAATCAATAAAGGCTGCTGTGGCCATATACTGTATTTCCAATGTCACTCAGCTTTGTGTGGTTATTGTGCTTGGACACTTTAGGATACCCTAATCATGGTATTCAACAAAATGAGACCCTAATAAGGCCATCATCATAGGACTTATCAGATTTTAAAGTCAGTTAAAAGAATAGTCCACCCCTTTTTTGTTTTAATCTAGGTCCAGGTTTTTAAGGAAAAAAAATGGGTAAAAAACCTCTTTAAGTTGCTATTTGATATTTCTTAACTACAGTAAATGCTCAGAGTAACAATGTTGAAAACATCTGATCTCTGGAGAATACCTTGAAAAACACAGTGAGAACCACCACACAGACTAACCTAAATCCTTGGAAAAATATAGAATGACTAATCTCACTAAACATTCAAGAAAAGGCGAATATCAAGAAAATGAGCTACATATACTGTATGCTCCTTCAACTGTCATAATTATAATGTAACAAATTTGCAGACATTCAAAGTTCCTTTCTGGCCACTGTAAATGCAGGTGACGTTATCTGGAGTGGAAAGGTATGTAAGCTGTTACTGACCCTTCCAGTCATCGTCCATGACCAGGCATGCTTTATTGTTGCAGGTGAGTCTGAATTTTCTTTACTATTATTATCCAGAAAATAAAATGTCTCAAATGCGATAACAAGCTTATGTTTTACAGTCAACGTATATATTTCCAAACCAAACACTATCATTTGTAATTGTGCAATCAATCGCTAGATCAGCTTAGATTATGGTAATATAAAGAGTAAGCATCATCTATTTATATTTATAAATGAGTAGTACACAAACAGAGGTGTAGCTAGGGGGTTAAGTTCAGGGGGAGCCAAAACATCTGAGTTTGTCCCCTAAACCAGGTAACTATGGTGGTGAAGCCTAATTGTGGTTGCAGGGAAACCTCCACATATGACCTTGCTGTTGCTGAATATAAATCTCTACACAAAGACGCACACTGATATTACTGCCATCCGGTGACCATATAGTCCCCCTACCAGTCCTGCAGAACATACAAGTGATTACAATACAGTTACAGACAGGGTCTTGAAGGTGACATTCTTTCTGATGGAGTCGTTCACTTTTCCCGTCTTTTCCATTTTGCTCTGACCAATATGACAACTTCTTCCAGACAAAATTCATCTGCAGATTACAACAAAGAAATAATTGACTTCTCACATCTCCAGCCCCATCCTCATCTCTTCCCAACCCGCACAAACTCATCTCCCTACTTGCACCCCAATGCTGCGCAGCTGCTATCGTATGTGTTTCTATTACTACCCTACTGTCTGGTACAAAAACAGCACTCATCTTACTGCCCAACATAATAATGCCCCCACTGTACCCCTTACATAGTAAAATGCTCTTTTGTGCCCTCTAGATGGTCAATCCACTAGCAGACAAAGCAAAGCTGTAGAAGTGATGAATTTTAACATGGTCATGCAGGAAAGTGGGAAACCTCCACCCCATGAACATAATTGTCCTGTACTCACCTAATACAGTAGAAGATAAAGACCAAGAATTCCATACCTCTCCAACACTGGTCCTTGCCATATTTCATGAACTTAAGGGCACTTTACACGCTGCGATATCGGTATCGATATCGCTAGCGAGTGTACATGCCCCCGTCGGTTGTGTGTCAAGGGCAAATCGCTGCGCGTGGCGCACAACATCGCTTACACCCATCACATGGACTTACCTTCCCTGCGACGTCGCTGTGGCCGGTGAGCCGCCTCCTTTCTAAGGGGGCGGTTCGTGCGGCGTCACAACGATGTCAAACGGCAGCCATCCAATAGCAGAGGAGGGGTGGAGATGAGCGGCCGGAACATGCCGCCCACCTCCTTCCTTCCTCATTGCCGGTGGACGCACGTAAGGAGATGTTCGTCGTTCCTGCGGTGTCACACATAGCGATGTGTGATGCTGCAGAAACGAGGAACAACCAGCGGCATGCCCCACCAACGATATTATGAAAAGGAGCGACATGTCAACGATCAACAAATTGTTGACGTTTTTGCGATCGTTGATCGTTGCTTCTTGGTGTCACACTCTGCGATGTCTCTAACAACTCCGGATGTGCGTCACTAACGACGTGACCCCGACGATATATCGTTAGCGATGTCGCAGCGTGTAAAGCACCCTTTAGTTTCGGAGTGCTTAATCTGTTTTAATCATCCATCAGAATATAATATTCAGTTTCAGAATTTCATGGAGAACTCCAACCATAGAAGTTTAACACATTACTATGATGTACTAACAGATGGACACATATAAGCACATATATCTAACTACAAAGTATTGTAATAGCTGGTTATTCCAACCTATTCATCACAAATTGTATTGAGCCAAGAGGAAAGGTGAAGGAGGACACATATGTGAGTGAAACCTTTTTTATTTAGGAAAAAAAGGTGTAAAATTTACTAGTTTTCAAGACACTGTAAATCTTGTCAGTGTCATAGGATCACTAGGGACAGGGGGGCCTAAACTGGCCCTCAAGCTAGGGAAATCCTAAGTGACCCTGATCCCAAAGATACATCTGAAGGGGACAATGCTTGGACCACCTTCTTTGCCTAGATCCTAAACAATCCTAGTCTAATGGCTCCCCTCCCTCCACGCAGGAGAGGACCAGGACAGGAGTGGTTTATCCCACACAAATAATCAGACTGCGGGAAAACCAAAACTCACAGCAATCACTCACAAAGGTAAAGGCAATACGTGATCAGGAGGAAACTACAGGAAGGAATGAAATAATCACACACCAAGAGTATTTCTAAAACAAACCAAACAGCACACAGAAGTTCACCGGCAAATGGATAACAAAACACAAGGACCGGGATTGTGTTAAGTTATCATCGGCATGGGAGAACAGGCTCCACCATCTTAAAAAGTGCTTAGGGGACTGTCTCCAGCAACATGCGACTCAAGCAGCAATCCACAGGCTAGCAGAAATTAGCTCCTGTGAGCCCGATT
Source organism: Anomaloglossus baeobatrachus (assembly GCF_048569485.1). Taxonomy (NCBI): domain Eukaryota; kingdom Metazoa; phylum Chordata; class Amphibia; order Anura; family Aromobatidae; genus Anomaloglossus; species Anomaloglossus baeobatrachus. The sequence continues at coordinate 218,106,312 of NC_134353.1, forward strand.
GCTAATAAGAGCACAGTTAATAGATGCCCGAGCCTGTCTGTGCAACTCAAAAGCACTATTGTGTGGAGTGTCCGACTGCTGTGTGAACAGGTTCAGATGACACTCCTGACACTCGGTACGTTTTGAGGCAGACACCGTGTGACAGTCAGGGATTATGTGGTTTGAGAAAGAGACACTGCCATGAAAGCTCATTTTTTTTCATCCACTCATCATATAATTACCGTAAATCTCTTCTTTCCAGAGGGGGTGAATCTTGTTAAGAAAAAACTATAGCGGAGTATGTGTGTCTCATTGACGCCTTTTTGGCGGCTGATGCAAAATGAGGTCATCTGTAATGATCAATGAAATGGAGCAAAGTTAACAAATGTCTTGTAGGATTCTAGAGGAAAAAATGAGAATAGACAATATTTTTCTGTTTTGGGTGGAGTAACTGTTTAAGCTCAATACTAACATGTAGTAGTAAGCCCTGGCACAACTTTCCGCTTCAGCTAACAGGGGATGATTCACAGCTTTAATGGAGGAGATTGTTATATCTTGTGCCAGTACTTCTATGTGGTCCAATAAACAGCTGGTATGATATGGCAACCATTTCTGTTTTTAGCAGCTGGGAGAATCATACGGAGACAGACACAGTACATTATATGGAACCTACAAAAATAAAGAGATAAACAGCAGATAAATGTGCAATATTTGCCTAATCAGAAGGCTCATGGAAAAGGGCTTTTGTGTAAATCATTGAAATTATGAAGAAATATTATTTATTTTACCTCCCATAATCAAAAGACACAGTAATAAGGTACAATAAACACTATTATGGTTATGTTTACCACTAATCTCCCCGAAAAACTTTTAAGGCATTGATGATAAGAGTTTTTGATTGATTGGTCAGATGTCAATCAGAACTGATTATAAAATTACAAATACAAATATACATCGATAACCAGCTCTTTAGAGGTAAGTGCGGACATCATTGCATTTACTAAAACTGCTGTCCCTCTAGGAGTGAACAGCATAATGCTCCAATAAAAGTATCATACACAGGGATCGCTCCATTCACTGTGTGTATATGGGGCAGTCATTAACTGGGACAGGGGTCAAAAGGGTCCTGTTCTTGTCTTAGGCCCCCTTCACACGCACGTGTCTCCGGTACGTGCTAGGTCCATGCCCGCATGTACCAGAGACACGGGCACGCATAAACCCATTAAAATCAATGGGTTTATGTGCACGCACGTGTGCAGCTGTTGGCCCGTACCTCCGTGTGGAGCAGACGTGAGCCCGTGTGCTCCACATGGATACTTGTCTGTTTTTCTCCGGCAGCACGGATGTAGTGTGGATGCGGTCCTGTGTCACACGCGCCAGAGAAAACTCACGTGTCAGAGAAAAAAATAACAAATCTTTACTCACCTTCTCCAGCCCTCCTGTATCTGCCGCTGCTGCCACTTGCTGCCGACCCCCGCTCATTATTCATTATGCTCATCGTATATTTACTGAAATGAGGACCAGAAGCAGCGGTGAATCAGCATGGCCGGAGACCACAGAGCGGAAGATATCAGCACCACAGACAGCAGCGACAGGTGACCATAAAGTTCCTGTTCTCCGTGTGTTATCACAAATATTTAATATTCACTTCACCGTGGCGGAAGAAGCAGCAGCAGCGGGGAGTCGGCAGGGATGGAGACCGAAGTTCAGCACCACGGACAGCGACGCCAGGGACAGGTGAGTTGAAAGTTCTCATTCTCCGTGTGTTATCACGTATAACACACATAGTGCCATAAACACGGCACACGGAGGGGAAAACGCACCTTTGGCACGTCCGTGAAACATGTGCGTGATTTTCACGGACGTGTGAAGGGGGCCTTAGATAAGGACCTGCATATATCAAACATTCAAGGATCTATTCGGTTATACCATAAATGTCTGAGCTTAAAATACTCATTTATGCCCCTTCACACATCCGTGTCTCCGGTACGAGTGACGACCTATTAAAATCACTGGGTCTGTGCAAATGTGCATGTTTTCACAGGGATCGTGTGTCCGTGTGGAGTATACGTGTGTCCGTGTGCTCTACACAAAGACATGTCCATTTTTCTCCAGCAGCACAGGTGTCACACGGACCGCACGGATGCGTTCCTTGTTACATCAGTGTGACATGTACCGTAGAAAACCATGTTTCTGTAAAATAAAATGAATCTCTACACTCACCTTCTCCAGCACTGCTGTCTCTGGTGTCACTTGCTTCTGACCCCCGCTCATTATTCATTATGCTCATCGTATATTTACTGAAATGAGGACCAGAAGCAGCGGGGAATCAGCAGGGCCGGAGACCACAGAGCGGAAGATATCAGCACCACAGACAGCAGCGTCAGGTGACCATAAAGTTCCTGTTCTCCGTGTGTTATCACAGGTAGCATACGGAGAGCATTCATGTGCTAAAATCATGGCCATGGGAGGGCTATACGTACCTTTTACACATCTGTGCAAAATGTGCCTGTTTTTCCAAGGACGTGTGAAGGAAGTCTTAAGGCTGCTTTACATGTGTCGATTTCTCATGCAATCGCATTTGCGATCGCACCCGTCCCCCATCGTTTGTGCGGCACGGGCAATTTCTTGCCCGTGTCGCACAATGCTGTAACCCCCCGTCACATGTACTTACCTTCTAAACGACCTCGCTGTGGGCGGCGAACATCCACTTCCTGAAGGGGGAGGGACGTTCGGCATCACAGCGACGTCACACAGCAGCCGGCCAATAGAAGCGGAGGGGCGGAGATGAGAGGGACGTAAACATCCCGCCCACCTCCTTCCTTCAGCATTACCGGCGGCCGCAGGTAAGCTGCAGTTCATCGCTCCCGGGGTGTTACACGGAGCGATGTGTGCTGCCTTGGGAACAATGAACAACCGGACGTTCGATTTTTAGAAATTGAGCAACGTGTCAACGATGAACGAGAAGGTGAGTATTTCTGCTTGTTCATAGCTGTCACACGCTACGATATCACTAACGATGCCGGATGTGCGTCACTTATGACGTGACCCCGCCGACATCTCGTTAGATATATCGTAGCGTGTAAAGCCCACTTTAGAGTAAACCTTCTATGATACGCATGCTGTCCTATATGTAGTCAGCCTGTGTTATAAATTAGGAAAATCTCAGTGGATGGACATACTGTATATTTTAGCGAAAAAATATTCAGCATACCTTTTAAAGGGAATCTATCGTGAGTAGAGATATGCGGATCAATCTATGGAAGTTTGAGTCAAATTTCCTGAATTTTGAGGTTTCACGCAAATTCAAAGATTCCTGGTTCAAAAAAAAAAGTGCCAAACCCCAAATCCCACACTGTTGGCACCATTTCCCAAATCTTGGGGGAAAATTCTTCAAAGTCTTCAAATTCGAATTTTCAAAAATTTGCTTATCACTAATCACCAGGTTTTTGCCATCTAATCTGAGAGCAGCATAATGTAGGAACAATGATCCTGATTCCAGCAATGTGTCAGAGTAATTTTACAAAATCACTGTTTTATCATCAGGAGATTAGGACTAGTAAACCTGCATCCAGGTAGTCCAGCCTATTCATGAGCTCCATATAACTGCGCACCCATCACTGATTGGCAGTTTTCTGTGTACACTGTATATGAGCAGAAAACTGCTAATGAGTAGTATGAGCGGGGTTATACAGAGCTCAGCATTTAGATAACTGCTAGATCTGGAGCAGATAAAACAGTGATTTTATCAAAATAAGAGCATGTAGCTTAGTGACACGTCGCTGTAATCAGGGTCTCTGTACCTACATTATGCTACTCTCTGATGGGGTGGCAAAAACCAGGTGACAGATTTTCTTTAAATGTATTAGTTTTAATTTCTGTTTATCTAGTCCTCCAGGAGTCCAGTGGACGGCCCTAATCAGTGTTTAACAGATGTCTCTGTTACCATATTCATACAGGTATGATTTTCAATCGTTTGACTCTGCTCTCCCTGCTCTCTAATTTACTGATCTTATGTAACACCGGATTGTTTTTAGTGCTTCGGAGGATGAAAGATGATTTGTACACTGATTTAATGGTTGGTGAAATGTATGTGAATGTTATTCTATAAAACATCAGAAAATAGAAAGAAGTTTTGTTTGGTCATACAATCACTAGGAAAATGTATTATGATTATGAATGTGTAGTGTAATAACACAATTTGTCACTTTTGTCATATATAGAATAGACTCATTGCATGGATAAACATAGCTAATGCTATAAAAATACATTAAAGCTCAGAATGCACTGGTTGTGTCTGGCGCATAGCTGTAGGTTGGCACATGTGGCCTCTATATTGGCCACTCTTTTAACATTCAGAAATGGAAGTTAGCCTCCTCTGTTTGTGTAATCCTCGCACAAGTGGATGGATAAATATTTCTTTAATATCTCAGTGTTCGTGGATGATGGTTTTGTTTTAAATCATTTAGAATGAAGCTCATGCACAAAAACAATCTGTCAAGCTCGAAAGTGTGCCAAAACACTTGCTTGGTATGTTCTGGAAGTTACGTGTGCAGCTAGTGGGTGGCCTAACTACGCGGAGATATTTCAGAGTTTACTGTACTGTTTCTAAACAGATGAAATATGTATTGATATCTACATCATAACTTTACACTCACTGTTTTATATACAGTTCCTTTCAAATACAATGTAATATATATAAGGAGCCAGTGAAATGACGAGAACGGTAGGGAACAATGCGATCTCTTGTGTTAGCCATTCCTTTGGCAGTTTTATTTTTTTAATGAAGGATATGTGTAGAACATCTCTGTGTTCTGTACGCTCAGGTCTTTTACTGAAAAGGCATAGGTCAAATTTCAGTGCTCAGCATAAATGAGTACACCCCAACAGATGTGTCACAAAACCTTTAGCTTCAGTATCAATTATTTTATCAAGATGTGTTACTTTGCAACCCCCCAAAAATAATTTTCCAAACAAATTAATTCAAGACCTTGTTGCAAAAAGGAGAACCCCCCAATAGATGTGTCACAAACCCTTTAGCTTCAGTATCAATTATTTTATGGGCTACCATGCCACAAATTAAAAGAGAGATCTGTCAGCTCACCTTACCCCTTTGAAGATCTGTTGCTCGGATGCTGCAATGCCGAACAGAGATGTAAGGAGAAATAGAAGGAATATCCAGGAACCGATCTTCTAAAAATCGCGTTTCAAAACAATGATTAAGGACTAAAACTTTCCGAAACGCATCTGTTTTTCGACATCATGGCTATCTGGCATTTTTGTACTACCATTTCTTTGTTTCTAACAATTTGAAAATAAAGGATTTGGATTTTTAGGAGATCGTTTGCTGGATATTCCTTCTATTTTTCTATGCCACAAATTACTCCCACAAATGTGTGCCAATGATTAAAAACAAGATGTGTTACTTTGCACACCCCAAAAAAATGATTAACTCAAGACTAAATTTCAAAAATGAGTACACCCTAATGAAATTCTTAGGAGCAAAGCTAAACTTTAGACTAAAAAGTTCTAATTACAAGAATTCAACTATAGCCAAGTCTAATTATTCATTAAAGGGTATCAGACTCCAGGTTATTGCCACCTAATCTGAGACCAGCATAATGCAGAGACAGAGATCCAGTGATCTATCACTTACTGGGCTGCTTGCTGTAGTTTTGATAAAATCACAGTTTAATCAGCTGTATAATATCATTAGAGGATTACTTGGTAAGCTGCCTGGTAGTCTAGCATATTCATGAGCTCTGTATAACCCGCCTCAACACTGATTAGCAGCTTTATGTGTACAGTGTATATAGGCAGAAAACTGACAATTAGGATACCTGCACACGATCATGACTCGCTGCATCCTGGAGTGGTGACTGGACTGGTAACAACCACCTATAATGACCAATGGGAGGCTATTTACGAAACATTCGTCCTAACTCTCCTTCATTGTATTCCTGCACTAATAATCACCATGCGTCCATGACCACCCTGCCTCACACAGGTGGTAAGTGTATTTACTCTTCATTTCCATATAAATAGTGCTAGCAACACCTTCCCTGACCAGGATCTTTTGCCCTTGTGAAAGTCAGTCTTGAGGTGAGGATACGGGTGGGCCAGTCACACACTCACACTCAGCAGTTTCTTTACTTACCCATGCTCCTCACAGGCTTGTATACCTAGTGCTCAGCTCCTTTTACTCTGCCTCTCTTGGCACTGAAGGGTCTACACACCCATTAATGCACACTGCAGGTTTGCATTGTACAGCCTTTTGTGACCCTGCTCTATTTAGGATTGTGGATTTCTCAATTGTAATTAATATTGGTATCTATATATACAGGGTGGTACAAAAGTAGGTGGACAGTATGTGTAATAGGGTTATGAAGGGGGAGATTTATCAAACGTGGTGTAAAGTGAAACTGACTCAGTTGCCCTTAGCAACCAATCAGATTCCACTTTAAGTGGTTCACAGACTCTTTGGAAATTGAAAGGTAGAATCTGATTGGTTGCTAAGGGCAACTGAGTCAGTTTCACAGATCCAGTTTTCACAAATAAATCTCCCCCAATTCTTTTCAGATAATTCAGATACGCATAATGGCAAATAACTTAAATTCAGATCAAAGAAAATGGATTTTAAAAGAGTATTGGGAATCTCAAAATGCTGAAACCATTATAGAGCAAATTGGGTTGAAACATTTGGTTTCAAACTCAAGCCCGAAAGAGACAAACCATTTACCGCATTTGTTTCAAATTCGATGCCACTGGCTCAATCCTTAATGCTCCAAGAACTGGTTGACCCAAAACAACCTGTACAGAAAATAATAAACAACTTGTTGCTGAAACATTTGTTCAGAGTCCAAAAAAGTCCAGCCGAAGAGTCTCTTTAGAATTGGGAATTTCACAAGCTTCTATCATGCGAATCCTGAAATCTATTGGGTGGAAAGCTTATCATCCATGTCTAATTCATAGTTTATTGGAGGATGATCCAGACAGGCGGCTGCAATTTAGTGAGAATATGCTTAACGAAATTGAAGAAAATCCAGTAATTTTAGATAACATTATGTGGAGTAATGAAGCTTCTTTTAAATCATCATTTTAAATCATCCGGCCATATTAACAGACATAATTGTATTTACTGGAGAACATGCATTTAACATTAGAGCAACAACTAAATGAGCCTGGTGTCAATGTTTGGGGTGGTATTTCAAGTTTTGGTGTTTTAGTACCAATATTTTTTGATGGAACAGTCACAGGAGATAAGTATCTCGAAATTCTAATGAATCAAGTTGTTCCCCAGTTACAGCAACAGCCGAATTCAAATGACCTTTATTTCCAACAAGATGGGGCCACATTACTCAAGAGTAGTCCGCGAGTATCTTGATGAAACATTTCCTAATAAATGGATTAGCCAAAGAGGCCCACTTGATTGGCCAGCACGTCCACCAGACTTGACCCCATTGGATTTTTAGTTTTGGGGAGTACTTAAGGACAAAGTTTATAGTCGAAAACCAAAAAGTGTCAGTGATTTGAAAAATTACATAAGAGATGCATTTCAAGAAATTAATACCCAAAGAGTAAAATGTTTGTCAAAGCGTAAGAGGCAGATTTCAAAGCTGTGCAAATTGTAATGGAAAACAGTTTGAGCACCTGCATGGATAAAATCTAAGGGCTTTTGTATTATTGTTCAGAAGAAAATTTAATTGTCATTGTTATGCCTGTTAGTAAATATAATGTTATATATAAATCAAAATAAATGTTATTATTTTCTGTCCACCTATTTTTGGACCACCCTGTATACATTTTGAGGGGGTATGTATTTATTACTGTTTATTGGGCTAGTCGCAGTTCCTTTTTTGCCTTCAGCAACTCTTCCTTTCCATCTAGGCTTATTACAGGCTTGCACACTTAGGCCTCCGTCACACTCATGTACCTCCGGTAAAAGTGTGCCTTTTTTTCACGTACCGGAGACACGGGCCCACGTGGTCCTATGTATTGTTATTGTTTTGGACACACGTAAGTATTTAGGAACGGAACGTGTGTCCGTTCCGTACTTACGTGTGTCCGTTTTTGAAAACCGCTGACATGTCCGTGTTGCTCCGGCAGCACAGGTGTCACACGGCCCGCACCCATACCACACGGGTGTAGTGTGGATGCGTGCCCGTGTGACACGCACCGGAGAAAGACACTTGTCAGTGTAAAAATAATAAAAACACATACTCACCTCCACTATACCTGCGGTCTCTGCCGCGGCTGTCACCTGCATCCGTCCCCCAGGGAATTTGAACAACGCTTCTCCTTCATTGGGGGCCGGACGCAGCGTCAGCGGGGCGTGGCTTTGGCCGGACGCTGTCATTCAGCACCACAGACAGCGCCGGATGATGCAGGTAGGCGGAACTTTCCGTTCTCCGTGTGTTATTATGTATAACACACGGAGAACACGTACATGCCACAAAAACGGCACACGGGGAAGAAACCACCCCTTTAACACGTACGTGACAAAAAGGTTACGTTTTGTTACGTACGTGTGGCAGAGGACTTAAGCTGGTGTCACACACAGCGACAACGACAACGACGTCGCTGCTACGTCACCATTTTCTGTGACGTTGCAGCGACGTCCCGTCGCTGTCGCTGTGTGTGACATCCAGCAACGACCTGGCCCCTGCTGTGAGGTCGCCGGTCGTTGCTGAATGTCCAGCTTCATTTTTTGGTCGTCACTCTCCCGCTGTGACACACACATCGCTGTGTGTGACAGCGAGAGAGCGACGAAATGAAGCGAGCAGGAGCCGGAGCCGGCGCTGGCAGCTGCAGTAAGCTGTAACCAGCGTAAACATCGGGTAACCAAGGGAAGACCTTTCCCTGGTTACCCGATGTTTACGCTGGTTACCAGCCTCCGCCGCCCTTGCTGCCAGCGCCGGCTACTGCACTGTGACATGTGGCTGCAGTATGCATCGGGTAATTAACCCGATGTATACTGTAGCAAGGAGAGCAAGGAGCCAGCGCTAAGCAGTGCGCGCGGCTCCCTGCTCTCTGCACTGTGACATGTAGCTGCAGCACACATCGGGTTAATTAACCCGATGTGTGCTGCAGGAGAGCAAGGAGCCAGCGCTAAGCGCGGCTCCCTGCTCTCTGCACATGTAGCACAGCGACGTTATGATCGCTGCTTTTGCTGTGTTTGACAGCTAAGCAGCGATCATAACAGCGACTTACAAGGTCGCTGTTACGTCACCGAAAATGGTGACGTAACAGCGACGTCGTTGTCGCTGTCGTTTAGTGTGAACCCAGCTTTAGTGTCTGATTTTCACTTTGTTACATACAGTGCCTACAAGTAGTATTCAACCCCCTGCAGATTTAGCAGGTTTGATAAGATGCAAATAAGTTAGAGCCTGCAAACTTCAAACAAGAGCAGGATTTATTAACAGATGCATAAATCTTACAAACCAACAAGTTACGTTGCTCAGTTAAATTTTAATAAATTTTCAACATAAAAGTGTGGGTCAATTATTATTCAACCCCTAGGTTTAATATTTTGTGGAATAACCCTTGTTTGCAATTACAGCTAATAATCGTCTTTTATAAGACCTGATCAGGCCGGCACAGGTCTCTGGAGTTATCTTGGCCCACTCCTCCATGCAGATCTTCTCCAAGTTATCTAGGTTCTTTGGGTGTCTCATATGGACTTTAATCTTGAGCTCCTTCCACAAGTTTTCAATTGGGTTAAGGTCAGGAGACAGACTAGGCCACTGCAACACCTTGATTTTTTCCCTCTTGAACCAGGCCTTGGTTTTCTTGGCTGTGTGCTTTGGGTCGTTGTCTTGTTGGAAGATGAAATAATGACCTATCTTAAGATCCTTGATGGAGGAGCGGAGGTTCTTGGCCAAAATCTCCAGGTAGGCCGTGCTATCCATCTTCCCATTGATGCGGACCAGATGGCCAGGACCCTTGGCTGAGAAACAGCCCCACAGCATGATGCTGCCACCACCATGCTTGACTGTAGGGATGGTATTCTTGGGGTCTTATGCAGTGCCATCCAGTCTCCAAACGTCACGTGTGTGGTTGGCACCAAAGATCTCGATCTTGGTCTCATCAGACCAGAGAACCTTGAACCAGTCTGTCTCAGAGTCCTCCAAGTGATCATGAGCAAACTTTAGACGAGCCTTGACATGACGCTTTGAAAGTAAAGGTACCTTACGGGCTCGTCTGGAACGGAGACCATTGCGGTGGAGTACGTTACTTATGGTATTGACTGAAACCAATGTCCCCACTGCCATGAGATCTTCCCGGAGCTCCTTCCTTGTTGTCCTTGGGTTAGCCTTGACTCTTCGGACAAGCCTGGCCTCGGCACGGGTGGAAACTTTCAAAGGCTGTCCAGCCGGTGAAAGGCTAACAGTAGTTCCATAAGCCTTCCACTTCCGGATGATGCTCCCAACTGTGGAGACAGGTAGGCCCAACTCCTTGGAAAGGGTTTTGTACCCCTTGCCAGCCTTGTGACCCTCCACGATCTTGTCTCTGATGGCCTTGGAATGCTCCTTTGTCTTTCCCATGTTGACCAAGTATGAGGGCTGTTCACAAGTTTGGGGAGGGTCTTAATTAGTCAGAAAATGCTGGAAAAAGAGATAATTAATCCAAACATGTGAAGCTCATTGTTCTTTGTGCCTGAAATACTTCTTAATACTTTAGGGGAACCAAACAGAATTCTGGTGGTTTGAGGGGTTGAATAATAAATGACCCTCTGAATAAACTTTTCACAATTTAAAAAAAAAAAAAAAAAAAAGAAATAACATTCTTTTTTGCTGCAGTGCATTTCACACTTCCAGGCTGATCTACAGTCCAAATGTCACAATGCCAAGTTAATTCCGAATGTGTAAACCTGCTAAATCTGCAGGGGGTTGAATACTACTTGTAGGCACTGTATATACTGTATAGCACTTTAGGGTCTTTATATTAAACTTTGTATATCTGAGACCCGTACTGTCTTTGTTTTACAGCCCTTTTGTTACCTTGTTACTGTGGAGTCTTTTGGTTCTCGATTGCAATTTGCATTGATACAGTATGTATATATAAACTGTCTACGAGGGTTTCTATTTATTCAATATTATTTATCCTGTATTTGAGGGTGTGTACTTTTGTATTCTGTCAGCCTGTGTACTTTTTAAATGTTTTTATGAGTTTTTTGATCCTTTGTTGCTTTGATATATGTTCAATAAAAATTCTATTTTTTTATGGTGATCCCCCCTCTGTGTCGTGGCACATACTTTTTCCTTTTGGCCTCTTTGACTCTAATTATAGTGCCAGGGGCGATCCTTAGGAGTGAATTGGTGCCCTCCACCCCTTGCTCTATTGACTCCGCAGGAGAACACAGGAGACTTCAGCTGCTTGTGCCCATGATCAGGGTTTGGGGCGCTGCGGTCTCGTGCTGTGTTCTCCCTAAGGAGGACATTTAAATTAAAATTTTTGAAAATCCTTCAAATTCAAAAAGATCGCTGAGGCGCTGATCTCCAGATATATTATAACAGAAGTTTTATTTGGCTATTCAAAATTATTACAACTCATTTCGGCTAAAAATATTAAAAAAGATAGCCTTATATATTACCTGAAGAAGGCTATCTTTTTTAAGATTTTTAGCCGAAACACATTGTAATAATTTTTAATAGCCAAATAAAACTTCTTCTGTTATACTATATCTGGAGATCAGCGCCATCTTTTTGGAATTGAAGGATTTCCAAGCACTTTAATTTACCGGTTTCCTGTAACCCTTGGGTGGAGGTGATTCACAGTGTATCAAATCCTGGTAAGCAGCAGATCAGGACGGAGATTGTGGAGGTTGATCCTAAGTGATCTATGAGTTTGATCCAACTTGCGATAAGGTGAGTGCGATTCATGCACATCTTATAACCAATAATATGGATTTGAACAACTACATTTAGAGTGGCACTGCGTGTGTCCCTTTTTATCTCCCTCAAAGTTTACTTTCGTAATGAGGACATTTGCAACTCCACAGCAAACAATTGACATGCTGCGGCTCAGAAAGTCACACCGCAGGTCAGTGTTTGCTGCAGAAAAAACAAGCATATTGGGCACGGGATTTCTTGAAATCCCATCCACTATGCTTGTACTGTACAACGCAGCCTTTTGGACTCAGTTGAAGCATGCTGTGTCCAAAATGCTGTGAATCCTGATCGTGCACATACCTTTAGAGGTGTGGGGAGGAATATAGAGCTCCACAGTCAAATAACTGCTAGATCTGCAGGAGAGTAAACAGTTAATTTATCAAAATGACATAAAAAAGCCCAGTAAGTGACACATTTCAGGATTCAGGGTCTCTGTTCCTACATTATTCTAACCTAGCGACAGATTCCATTCAAAGAGAAGTCCTCATACAGTATATATAAAAAGGGAGATATTATCATCTATTTCGACATGCATATCATATAAAGTTGAATACAATTGTACATTGATAACTGTGATCCAATGTCTCATTCCAGAGAAATACACGGTTGTCCTAAAATTTGAATGAGTTGTTAAGATCTATGGGCTAAACATAAATCTCTATGAGATTCTACTTTCAGAACTTATTTTAAATGAAAGTTAGCATTGTGAGACATGTAGATCATGAGAAAAGACTGTCAGTCATTATATGTCTTACACTTGTAATACCCTCTTTATTTTAAAATAAGTCTTCGAAGTAATTTCTCATGAAAATCTGTGTCAGTCCATAAATCTTAACAGCTCATCAATATATTAACTAAAATGTGGATTTCTTGGGAATAAAACATCATTGGATTTCAGATATCAAGGTATAATATTATTCAACTTTCTATGATTTGCATGTCCATACAAATGGCTTAGCAGGGATGATGCTACTGACACATTACCTTTAACAAAGAAAACTCTCTCCCATTTCATGCTGTCAGCAATAGCACTACAAGGAAGAGAAATGGTAGAAGAGCTGAGAAATAAAATCATTTCTTTACAAAAGAAAGGTAAAGGCTACAAGATAATCATTAAAGGTTTACTTTTAACTCAAAACACTGCAGCAAAAGTGACACAACAATCTAATCAAGATGTACTGCAACCATCTCAGAGAGACATCCAGGCTGAGCATGGAAGTCAACACCTAAGCAGTAGCCTCTTTTGATGAGAATGGTTGAAAAAAATTTACAAGTTAACTACAATTAGCTAAAGAAGTAGAATACCAACGTTTTTGGAACTGATGGTTTCAAAATTGTATAGCATTGCAAAGGTGAGGAACTAAAGCCTGCTTTATACCTTACAATTCTGCATACGATATCGTATGCGATGTGACACGCCCCCATCGTATGTGCGACACATTCAATTTGTTGACCGTGTCGCACAATCGATTAAAAGCCGTCACACGTACTTACCCTTCCATACGACCTCGATGTGGGCGGCGAACATCCACTTCCTGGAGTGGGAGGGACGTTCGGCATCACAGCGACGTCACGCAGCAGCCGGCCAATAGAAGTGGAGGGGCGGAGATGAGAGGGACGTAAACATCCCGCCCACCTCCTTCCTTCCACATTGCCAGCGGGAGCCGCGGGACGCAGGTAAGCTGCAGGTCATCGTTCCCGGGGTGTCACGATGTGTGCTACCTCAGGAACATTGAACAACCGGACGTTCAATTTTTAGTAATTGAATGACGTGTATGCGATCAACGTTTTAACGTTCAATTGCAATCGCACAGAGGTTTCACATGCTACAATGTAACTAACGATGCCGGATGTGCGTCACTTACGACGTGACCCCGCCGACACATCGTTAGATAAATTGTAGTGTGTAAAGCCCGCTTAAAAGAAAAATACATTGTCTCTGCAGTGAAAAGTGGTGGTGGCGTCCTTAAGGCCCCATCACACACAGAGATAAATCTTTGGCAGATCTGTAGTTGCAGTGAAATCATGGACATTTTGTTCCATTCGTACACAGCCACAAACCTGGCACTGATTGTCCACAATTTCACTGCAACCACAGATCTGCCGCAGATTTATCTTTGTGTGTGACAGGGCCTTTACGTGGGGCTGCATGAGTGCTGCTTGGATCGGGGACCTATATTTCACCTATATTATCATAAATTCACACATGTACTACTCTATTTTGTAAGAGAACATAGTACTAGTGCCGCAGGCGGAGGAGGGGACGCCGCACTCTCCCACTGCTCGGGTCCGGCTGCCGCTGCGGCTGCTGCGGCCTGCTGCTCGGTGGCTCGAGCGATGGGCCGGATCCCGGGGACGCGAGCGGCGCTCCTCGCCCGTGAGTGAAAGGGGATTGGGATTTGGGATAGTTTATTGTCCGTGACGCCACACACGGTTGTGGTGATTTGTTGACACCACCGCTGCTCTGTATGGGGATCCCGGGGACTGATGACAGGGAGCAGCAAAGTTGTTGGTTCTCCCCTCCGTGGGTAGGGGGTAGTTGCCCCGGGGCCCAGTGATGAGGTGGGTGATGAGGGATGGCGGGGCCGGTGCAGGGCTTGGTGGGGTGCAGGGACGCGGGGGCAGCGCTGTGCCTTGCGGCACTGTGGTACTCACTCAGCCTGAGACGATGACACAGTTCTCGGTAAAACACACGGCTGGAAAGACGGTTCCCACGGATGGCTGCACTTGCTTTTCCCCAGTAGTTGACGGTGACGGTCCCTTTTCCTGCACCTAAGATGATGATGGTTGCGATGGGTTCCCACCGGTAATCCGCTCCCCGGCTTGGATATGGGCCGGAGGAGCCCTACTTTGCCCGCAGGCGCTGGCCCTGAGAAACTGGTGCCCTGGCGGTGGCAGTGTCTCTCTCCAATGGTTGGACTGTTGCCTTCAATCGAGACTTGGTTGTTGGGAGACTCAGAGGTCCCCTTCACTAACGGATTTGGCAAATTCACGTCAACTCCTAGACTTGCCGGGATCCGAAAGGCCCCTGCCACTGGTGCTGGCTTCACTTTGTATACCGCTCCGGTACCGCCAGGCCACCACCCATCCGCGGTCCTTTCGGCAACCTCCGGTCAGCCGCTCCTGCGGACAGTCACCGCCGTCTGCTGATCTTGCTGTCTCAGTCCGGGGCACACACCCAGACCAGCTTCAGGCTTTACAAACTGTCACTTTTTACTCCTTCTCTCAAGCTCCTCTACCACTTCCTCCTACTTCCACTAACTTTTCTTATCTGCCTGGTTCTCCCGCCTCCAGGGCTGTGAACTCCTCGGTGGGCGGAGCCAACCGCCTGGCCCACCCCCTGGTGTGGACATCAGCCCCTGGAGGAAGGCAACAAGGATTTTAGGTTAGCCTTGGTGTTCCTAACTGAGGTGTAGGGTGTGGTGGTGTTATGACCTGTGACCCCTGGCTTGCCCAGGGCGTCACATTCCCCCTTAGCAAAATGCAGACCGTCCGCGGGCTGCCCATCCAACACCGGTTTTATTTTCTGGAAAGATATAAAAGGTAAACACAATACAATTTATGACATCATCCCACATCGGGAGGTTCGGTACTTAAACGTTGCAAACATTTTAAACGGTTGCGGCTGCCACTCTCTCCCACCCAAGTAACCTGGCCCTGATGCTGCCCCTAAAACCCAGGCAGCACCCCTTGACCCCAGTCCTGCACAAGTTACCCGAGCGGGATCTGTCCTTCCCCTCCAGAGGGTAGCCACCGGTTCCTGTGGTGGCTGGGCCCCAGCCTGCTCCACTGCGGGCCCTCCCTCCAACCTGCCTCTCCGGAGGCGGTAACGGTTAGCTGCAACAACAGATTTTTATTTACAACCCACTTAACGTTTGTGGTTGCCTTGCAAGTTCACGGGCTTGTCCATAGGAGTTGCTATGCAGCTAGATGGTCCCTACGGGGACAACAGTGCCGGCAACGGCCGGTTCCCAATCACGGTAGACAATCAGGTTACTTTCACGGTAATCATTTTCGCAAAACTTTTTCAAACTTGTAAACATACTCAGACTGGTGGTCCCAACGGGGACGGTGCAATGGTGCTCCGCTGCCGTTATTCCGAGTCCTCAACATCACCTGAGGGAGGGGGCGCGGCGCTCACACGGGACTCCTGGCTGCCCCTTAACTTAGCATCCAGCGCGAACCACCCCCTCTCCCCACAGTGCCGGGTGTACTGCACGATGTCGCCCGGCATCAGGTTACGACCGGGATGCTCCTCAGGCAGGTGGGCATTCACATCCCGCCGTGCTATAAACACTTCGGCCTCCAGACCCGGTTCATATATAAACCCATAGCCCCGGCGGACATCAAACCGCATCACCTGCCCTTCGTACAGCGGGCCCCAGACACGGAAAGTTGCCTGACGGAGGCTCTCTTTTTCCCGGGTTGCACGGGCCACCAACTCCGCCTTCCTTCATTCCCTCTCTTCAATCTCCGGGCCCAACGGTACCGGCTCCCTGTCCCAGTACGGCGCTGCTGCGAGCTCCGGCGCACGGGTCGGGCCCCGCGAGACCTGTTGGACATTGCCCACTGCTGGTACTCTGGGCATCAGGTCCCGCGGTGTCTTGGCCTTAGACGCTGCTTTACATCGGCAACCCGTCGCAACCTCAGCCGAGGTGTGGGGGATGGGCACAGGGGCTTTCCGCGGTTGGGCCTTCGGCATGGAGCGGGTCATCGGCTCCGGCTCGGGGACTTTCTCGGGGGACGCCTCCGGTTCGGCTTTCAGGGCTTTCCAGGGCAGCACCTCCGGTCGACTACGGGCTCCGGCTACAGGTCGGCCCGCCTGGGCGGGCATGCTGGGTATCGCTACCGGTTGCGGTGGTAGCGGGCCTAGTGGCGGGGTCACGGCTTCCGAGACGGGTGGCGAGGGAGGCAGCAGGGGGAGAGGGTTTGGACCGGGTCCCGCAGCCGCGATGACCGGCCCTTCAAGGGCATCGGGGCGTGGGTCACTCACCCTCCCTTCCTCCGCTTCCTCCTCGCGTCTCCGCACAGTCGCTATGACGTCCGCCATGTCGGTCTCCCACTCCTCCATGAGGAGCTGCATCTTGACCTGCAGCCTCTGATAGAGCTGCGCGGTCCGGATCTCCACCCACGCCGCGGTTCCAGGCGCGGGGGCTACGGTGCTGCGGGACGGCATGAACATGTTGCTGGCGGCCTCTCCCAGGAACAAGATGTCTGCAGGGTCCTGGCGTCCCTGCTTTTATAGCCGCGCTCACATGCAGCTAGCCGCCATTCCGTCTCCCTCAGCCTCTTTCCGGCCCCTCCTCTCTCGGGGCGGGGTTTTGGCCTTCGTGCCTCTACTACTCAAGAAGGCGCTCGAGCGGGAACTTTTCGCGCCAAAGATGGCGACTTCTAAAATTTTCCGGCCGGATACCTCCGGCGGTCACAAGGCGCACCTCTACCCAACGGCAGAGCGGTAAGATCCTGTTCACAGCGCCACGTTGTTGCGGGCGGAGGAGGGGACGCCGCGCTCTCCCACTGCTCGGGTCCGGCTGCGGCTGCTGCGGCCTGCTGCTGCTCGGTGGCTCGAGCGATGGGCCGGCTCCTCGCCCGTGAGTGAAAGGGGATTGGGATTTGGGATAGTTTATTGTCCGTGACGCCACCCACGGTTGTGGTGATTTGTTGACACCACCGCTGCTCTGTATGGGGATCCCGGGGACTGATGACAGGGAGCAGCAAAGTTGTTGGTTCTCCCCTCCGTGGGTAGGGGGTAGTTGCCCCGGGGCCCAGTGATGAGGTGGGTGATGAGGGATGGCGGGGCCGGTGCAGGGCTTGGTGGGGTGCAGGGACGCGGGGGCAGCGCTGTGCCTTGCGGCACTGTGGTACTCACTCAGCCTGAGACGATGACACAGTTCTCGGTAAAACACACGGCTGGAAAGACGGTTCCAACGGATGGCTGCACTTGCTTTTCCCCAGTAGTTGACGGTGACGGTCCCTTTTCCTGCACCTAAGATGATGATGGTTGCGATGGGTTCCCACCGGTAATCCGCTCCCCGGCTTGGATATGGGCCGGAGGAGCCCTACTTTGCCCGCAGGCGCTGGCCCTGAGAAACTGGTGCCCTGGCGGTGGCGGTGTCTCTCTCCAACGGTTGGACTGTTGCCTTCAATCGGAACTTGGTTGTTGGGAGACCCAGAGGTCCCCTTCACTAACAGATTTGGCAAATTCACGGCGACTCCTAGCCTTGCCGGGATCCGAAAGGCCCCTGCCACTGGTGCTGGCTTCACTTTGTATACCGCTCCGGTACCGCCGGGCCACCACCCGTCCGCGGTCCTTTCGGCAACTTCCGGTCAGCCGCTCCTGCGGACAGTCACCGCCGTCTGCTGACCTTGCTGTCTCAGTCCGGGGCACACACCCGGACCAGCTTCAGGCTTTACAAACTGTCACTTTTTACTCCTTCTCTCAAGCTTCTCTACCACTTCCTCCTACTTCCACTAACTTTTCTTATCTGCCTGGTTCTCCCGCCTCCAGGGCTGTGAACTCCTCGGTGGGCGGAGCCAACCGCCTGGCCCACCCCCTGGTGTGGACATCAGCCCCTGGAGGAAGGCAACAAGGATTTTAGGTTAGCCTTGGTGTTCCTAACTGAGGTGTAGGGTGTGGTGGTGTTATGACCTGTGACCCCTGGCTTGCCCAGGGCGTCACACTAGTACTCCGTGCTCTTGTTGATTCAGTGGCCAAGTATGTCTCCTTATCTGAACCAAACAAAACACCAATGGGGAATTCTGAAAAGACAAGTTGAGCATCATTCTTCATCTCGCATAAAGGCTCTAAAAGAGGTTGTTCTTGAAAAATGGAAAAATATACAGTAGATGTTGCAATTCCATGCCTAAAAGATTTGGTGCTGACCTTAAAAATCATGGTGGTCATACAAAAAAAAGTTTTTGATGTGGCATATATTCATTTTTTGCATCAATTAATTTCAGTAAATGTGTTCAGTGAGATATTAAATACATTTTTACTGCACAAAGTGGGTGTCCCCATTTATGCTGAGCAGTGTATGTGTATCAAGTTATTTAAAACATAACTCCTGAGGATATTTTTAGTTTTTAGTGGTGCTTTAAATCTAAGCCTCCTGTCATATTCTCACCTTCCAGTGGCTTCACCTTTTACTGATGCCTCTCAAGAATCTCTAGTAGGGGGTTACTGTACTGACATTGTGGTGCCCCTGAGGCCTCAGTCGCCACAGGGTACTGCATCTGATTTGGGATGCTGTACTTATCCAGGTAGAGGGTGCTAACCCCTGGTGTTTGGAGCTTTACACTTGTATAACATCCTGTGTTCATATCACGTTACATAAGCAGGAAACCAGGTGTTTTCACACTGAAACTAGAGCAGAGGTGGTTACTATGGTAGTGGGGAATTCCCGGTTAGAATGAGTCACCAGAGGGTGGGGGCACGAGGAGTGAGGAGAAAGAGAAGACAGAAAATCACTTCAGATCATTCTGGGACACAGAAGGAGACAGGTCACTGTGGTGGTGTGCTGAACCAACTCCCCTCAGGGAGACCACCTGGAATGAGTGCTTAGGAGCTATTCCAGGGGAATGGAGAGAGAGTAACATAACACAATAGACTCGTAGAAGTGGGCAGACTGGAGGCAACCAGAACTGGGTGGACTGGGAGTAAGTGAGACCACCGGGTGAACCTGTGAGACTGAGGAGGACACGGCATTTGAGGGGATGCTGAACCGCTCCCTTGGGGCTAGCGCAGACAGGTTGCATACCCCTAGGATGGACTATACTTCATGTTGCTTCATCAGATTCTGCAGGGTCGCAGGTAGACTAGGTAGTCCCCGGGCTAACCCTATTTTGGATGGGACACAAAGTGGAACTGCAGTCTCCAAATCGCTTCATGCTACCGGGATCCACACTACACTACAGGCGCAGAGTAAAAAGGTCTTACATGTTCATGGGTAAGCAAGGTTTTGCTCCTTGCTTACCCGGGATTGACTGGGGTCAAGCATGGCGGTGATCGGTACCCTGGGGGCTGCCTTCTAAAAAACTGTAAGTAAATGACATGGACCTGCAATTGCTGCCGCGACTCTTTTATTACCGGCACCGGCACCCCGCGCTTCGGCACCAACGGCCCCTTTCCCTGGTCGACACCGTCCTCCACGGGGCTTGCTCCTCCTCTGGGGAGCTGGACTACCTGAGCTGTGTCAACACGAGCCCTGGAGGAGAGCAACATCTCGCAGCAGTGGCTAATCCCTGGCCGTGCACCATGGGTGGCTCTGCAAAGCATCCACCATCCCCATCCAACACCGCTCCTGGGAGAGCAAAAATCACAGGAAGGGTCGGCGGCGGAGGAGGCTGAAATCCCTGTTGCCACTGCAACTGGTGACATGCTTCCCAGAGACCCTTCACCCTCCTTCCATCCCCCTTTACACCGGACACCCTTGCACCTGTCTTTACATGTAGCCGACGGGGCCACGGAGTCGGGTCAGGCCAGTCACAGCGAACCCTACGAAACCACTGGCCCGGTGACTAGTAACCCCTGAGGCACCGAGGGGTGCTACAACATTATCTCACCTGAGCCCATACATCTTGGAGGGACAATCCATGGGGGGGAAAACTCCTTTAATCCTTTAAAAAATTAAAAGGTTTTTTTTTCAGTGGCAAAAAAGGGACCTTTGTCAGTACCTGCCCCTCCATGCCCAAGGTAAAACGGCAGTTGGAAAACTTTTAGACTCAGGTCAGTTCCAACCTGGGTCTATGTATTTCATCTACTATGGTGTCTCAATGTCTATTAGGCTGAGGCCACACGGGGTTATGTGCGAGTACTTGCATGACACTCGGCTCACGGGAGCCGAGTGTCATGTGAAGGTCATGCGACTGTGGTCCGATCATGCGATCAGACCACAGCTGCAGAGGGGGGACAGCGCTGCGGAGGGGAGGGCCGATGCTGAGTAGGTGAGGGATTTAGCTCCCTATCTCCTCGTTGCAGGCTATTGCGATTCTCGCACTGCACTGGCATTACACCGGTGTAACGCAAGTGCAGTGCGATGTTTCTCTCGCCCCATAGACTTGAATAGGTGCGAGTGGAAAAAGATTGCATTACACTCGCAGCATGCTGTGACTATTTTCTATTGGTCCGAGTGGAATGCGATTTTTTATCGCATTCCTCTCACACTGTTTTTCTCGCCGTGTGTCCTAGGCCTTACCCACAAGGCTTAGAGTTGTGGGCCTAGATGTTCCAATTACAGTTTTCTGGATAGGGTTTCTAGGGCAAACATTATTGATGAAAAGTTTGCTTGTTCTTCTGGTGAAGGAGTTATCTAATTTGCTATGAATTTTTGCCTTTGACTCATCACCTTTTTCTTGGGGGGGGGTTTGTTGAGTGTGTACGGGGGCTGGAACTCCGTACAGCAGAATTCTAGAAACATGTATGGTAAAGAATAGAGTTGAGCGCGGTTCGTGGTACGTGGTTCTCCAGTTCGCGGTTCGAGTGATTTTGGGGGCTGTTCTAGATCGAACTAGAACTCGAGCTTTTTGCTAAAGCTCGATAGTTCTAGTTACGTTCGAGAACGGTTCTAGCAGCAAGAAGCCAAGCTAATTACTAGCTGGCTTTCCGCTGTAATACTATAAGTCACTCTGTGACTCACACTATTATGAAATTTCAGTGTATAGTGTGCGGGAACAGCGCATTCAGATCACTGCTGCTGGGATAAAGGCGATCGCCATTTTTTTTTTCCCTTGTCTTCCTTCCCTAAGCATGAGCGTGTAGTGGGGCGGGCCAGCATGTTAGCCAATCCCAGACACACACACAGCTAAGTGGACTTTTAGCCAGAGAAGCAACGGCATGTGTGATAGGATGTCCATGTCACATGTCCCTGCATTATAAAAACGGGTATCTGCCCATCAGGACGCCATTATCTGCCTTCTGCGTCTGGGTGTCAGTCAACGCTGGTGTAACTCCTGTCTCGGATACTGCTGTGTACGCTCTACACACAGCGCTATACAGAATAGCGATAGAAGTTTCTTTTAGCCCTTGTAAGGGCTAATAACAGCAGGCTCAGAGCCATAGGTGACAGTCAGGTCCATGGAAAGAGATTTTAACAGCTACAGATAAGAATGTCTGTGTAGCTAAGGTCAGGGACTTCCTCGCTGCATTTCACCATTAAGAGGGATATAAAGTGAGGCTTCCTTTCCTCTACCCAGACCCACAACCCTGCCACTGTACCCTCCAGCCCTTTGCACACTCAAGCTCATTGTTACTAAGCCATTATACTAGCAATCACTGAGGAAACTTAGTGGCATCCTAAAAGTGGCTGTTGGACTCCATTTGTGCCCCACTGGTGCCAAGCTATTTGCAGCACCACTGCATTGCATACTCAAACTCATTGTTACTAAGCTACTCTAATAGCAAACTATGCTGCCAGTTTAAGGGCCGTAGTTGCATTGTCAGGGATAGTTATTGTTGTTTATTCTGCTGTTAATAAAGCTAGACCACCGCTGCAATCTACACCACCTCTCAATTTTTACTACCACATTTTAAGTGCACAATCTTGTCGCAATTAAAATGAGTGACAAAAGGACAGATGCTGGTGGAAAGGGGAAGAGGCATGTTGGAAAAGAAAAAAAGGGTTTGTCCGTGGGGAAGGTGGTAAGGCTCCATTAACATCTGCTGAAGATAGACCATCTTCCAGCAAAAGTAAGATGTCTACTACTTACCGTGGACAATCCGATGTGCTCCCTTTTTTACGGACACGAACAACTGGAACAAAGGTAGATGATGGCCAAAAAAAGAAAATGCTTGAATGGATTTCAAGTGGTCCAACAAGTGCCCTCTCCACCACCTCAACTACCGCATCCAAAAAACACCAGTCCTCTGAGTTGTCATGACAAATTCTCAGAGTGATTAAATTGTATGCTAAACTAGAATAATGTGTCCCCACAGTTCAAGAAGTTCTGTTTTTGGGTTACATTATCTCAGCTACAGGTTTGCGGATGGATCCCACTAAATTTCAGGCTATTTTTAAATGGGACCATCCCGAGAACCTCAAAGCCTTGAAACATTTTCTAGATTTTGCCAATTATTACCAAACGTTTCCTAAGAATTGCTATGCTATAGCAAGTCTGCTTACTAACATGATGAAGAAGGGAAAGGACTTCAACTGTCTTAAGCAGAGCTTCTCATTGACAACAATATTGATGCAGTCTGATATATCTGAATATTTTAAATGTAGGTTGATACTAGAGTTGAGCGATGTTTGATTTGAACCGTTCGCCAATTTCAAATTCGAGTGATTTTGGGCGGTGTTCGAGTCATTCGACGAACTCGAATGATTTGCTTCAAGTTCGGCAGTTCGAGTTATAGTTTGATAATGGTTTGATCACCAAAAGCGTGGCTTTTCACAGTAAGGCTATGTGCGCACGTTGTGTATCAGTATGCGTCCTGCGTCCCCAGCATAATCCCTCTCTCTTTCCTACTCATTATTCAATCTGGTATTCCCTTCTTTCCCAGCCCACCAGTGCCCATGATTGGTTGCAGTCAGACACGCCCCCATGATGAGTGACAAAATAAATAAATAAATAATTAAAAAAAAAAGCAAAAAAAACAAACAAAACTGAAGTTCCCCCCAATTTTGATACCAGCCAGGATAAAGCCACACAGCTGGAGGCTGGTATTGTCAGGATGGAGAGCGCCACGTTATGGGGAGCCCACCACCCTAACAATATCACCCATCAGCCGTCCGGAATTGCCGCATCTATTAGATGTGGCCGTCACGGGACTCTACCCGGCTCATCCCGAATTGTCCTAGTGTGGTGGCAATCGGGGTAATAAGGAGTTAATCATGGCAGGCGTCTGCCCGAGATACCATCTATGATTAACCTATAAGTGAAAGTAATTAAACACACACAATGAAAAATCCTTTATTTGGAATAAAAGGCAAAAAAACACGCTCTTTCACCATTTTATTAAAATCCCTTAAATACCCCTCCAGGTCCGACGTAATCCACAGAGGTGCCGCGATGCATCCAGCTCTGCTACATGAAGCTGACAGGGAGCGCCGTAGAACAGGAGCGCTCTGTGTCATATCCACGCAGCAACTGATGTGAGCCGTGCTGTCAGCGGGGACGTCACTGAGGTAATACCTGCGTGTACGGTGATGATAGGGGTTGTAGTGCCTGCATGTGTGCGGTGATGAGTGCGGTAGTGCCGGTGTTTGCCCTCCCATCCATCCCTCCATCCATCCCACCATCCCTCCATCCATTCATCCCTCCATCCTTCCCTCCATCCCTCCATCCATTCATCGCTCCCTTCATCCCTCCCTCCATCCCTCCATCCATCCCTCTATCCCTCCCTCCACCCATCCATCCCTCCATCCATTCATCCCTCCTTTCATCCCTCCCTCCATCCCTCCATCCATCCCTCTATCCCTCCCTCCATCCATCCATCCATTCATCCATCCCTCCCTCCATTCATCCCTCCCTCCATCCATCCCTCCCTCCATCTCTCCATCCATTCATCCCTCCTTTCATCCCTCCCTCCATCCCTCCATCCATCCCTCTATCCCTCCCTCCCTCCATCCATCCATTCATCCACCCCTCCCTCCATCTCTCCATCCATTCATCCTTCCCTTCATCCCTTCCTCCACCATCCCTCTTTCACTCCATTCATCCCTCCATCCATCCATCCATCCATCCCTCCATCCATCCATCTCTCCATCCATCCCTCCCTCCATCCATTCATCCCTCCATCCCTCCCTCCATCTCTCCATCCATTCATCCCTCCCTTCATCCCTCCCTTCATCCCTCCATCCATCCGTCTATCCATCCCTCCATCCATCCCTCCCTCCATTCATCCATCCCTCCATCCCTCCATCTCTCCATCCATCCCTCCATCCCTCCATCAATCCATCCATCCATCATCTATCCATCCATCCCTCCATCCATTCATCCCTCCCTCCCTCCATCTCTCCATCCATTCATCCCTCCCTTCATCCCTCCCTCCATCCCTCCATCCATCCTTGAATCCCTCCATCTATCCCTCTCTCCATCCATCCATCCATTCATCCCTCCATCCATCCTTGTAGCTGAATAATCTACTTCTGAATTCTCTACTAATCTAACAAAATCTTCCTATACTTTTCATTACAGACAGTGGATCAATGGGTAGAGCTACTGCCTAAGAAGTATTAGTTCACAAGTTTGAGTCCCGGCTGTCCCGGTAAAGAATTTAATTTATTTTTAATTTTAAATTATAATTATTATTGATTTATAATTAAATTTAATTATGCACTGAGGGGAGGAGTCAGAAATTAGCTGTGAGCCGCAGGACACACCTCTAAAATCGGAGCCGTTCACGGAATGAGGCTGCATTGCTCTCTCCTCTCTCTCTCTTCTCTCTCTATCTCCTCTCTCTTCTCTCTCTTCTTTCTCTTCTCTCCCCTCTCTCTCTCTCTCTAGCTCTCTCTCTCTTTCTTTTTTCTCTCTCTTTTTCTCTCTTTTTCTCTCTTTCTCTTTTTCTCTCTTTCTCTCTCTTTCTCTCTCTTTTTCTCTCTTTCTCTCTCTTTCTCTCTCTTTCTCTCTCTCTTTCTCTCTCTTTTTTCTTTCTCTCTCTTTTTCTCCCTTTTCTCTCTCTTTATTCTCTCTTTTCTCTCTCTTATCTCTCTCCCTCTCTCCCTCTCCTTCTCTCTCTCTCCCTCTGTCTCTCTTCTCTCCCTCTCTTCTCTCCCTATCTCTTTTCTCTCTCTCTTTTCTCTCTCTTTTCTCTCTCTCAGATCTGGCGATGATCAGCTGATGCGGTCACCTGACAGAATCAGCTGACACTATAAGTCGAGCGTTGAGGCCAGCTTTTTACCGCCCAGCTGGCTAAACTATTAGCTGTTGCTGTCAGACAGGAGTCTGCACAGGAGTGTGTAGTTTGGGTTTTTTTTTTGCACTGATGCATCAGCTGATTGTATAAAAGCCGTTTATACAATCAGCTGCTGTGTCATGGGATTCAGGCCCTTGAACCTGACACATCATCTGATCGCTTTGCCTTCCAGCAAACCGATCAGATGATATTGGATCCGGATTGGATGGCGCGGGACCCTTGACCCAGGATTACTGCGGAGGGAGGTTCTTTATTTCAATAAAGATGGAGTCACTAATTATGTTGTGTTTTATTTCTAATAAAAATATTTTTCTGTGTGTTGTGTTTTTTTTTATCTGTACTAGAAATTCATGGTGGCCATGTCTAATATTGGCGTGACACCATGAATTTCGGGCTAGGGCCAGTTCATAATATAAAGCTAGCCCTAACCCCATTATTACCCAGCAAGTCACCCATCACCAGGGCAGCTGGAAGAGTTGGATACATGAAATTGCCATTTTCTGGAGCGGCTGTGGACTGCAAATTGCAGCGGGGGTGCCCAGAAAGCTTGGGCACCCTGCGCTGCAGATTCCAATCCCCAGCTGCCAAGTTGTACCTTGCTGGACACAAAAATTGGGCAAAGCCCACATCATTTTTTTTAATTATTTCATGAAATTCATGAAATAATTAAAAAAAAAAAGGGCTTCCCTATATTTTTGGTTCCCAGCCGGGTATAAATAGGCAGCTGGGGGTTGGGGGCAGCCCGTAGCTGCCTGCTGTACCTGGCCAGCATAGAAAAACATGGTAAAGCCCATGTAATTTTTTGGGGGGGCAAAAATCTCCTGCATACAGTCCTGGATGGAGTATGCTGAGCCTTGTAGTTCTGCAGATGCTGTCTGCTGTCTGTCTGTATGGAGGAGAGCAGACAGCAGCTGCAGAACTACAAGGCTCAGCATCCTCCATCTACTAATGTATTCAGGAGAGCAGACAGCAGCTGCAGAACTACAAGGCTCAGCATGCTGTATTCAGGACTGTATGTTGGAGGGAGAGACAGGGGGAGCAGAACTTCAAGGCTCAGGATGCTCCCTCCAATAGTGCATGCAGGAGAGCAGACAGCAGCTGCAGAACTACAAGGCTCAGCATACTCCATCCAGGACTGTATGCAGGAGTTTTTTGCCCACCAAAAAAATGACATGGGCTTCGCCATATTTTTGTATGCTAGCCAGGTACAGCAGGCAGGTATGGCTGCCCCCAACCCCTAGCTGCCTATTTGTACCTGACTGGGAACCAAAAATATAGGGAAGCCCTTTTTTAATTATTTCATGAATTTCATGAAATAATTTAAAAAAAAAAACATGAGCTTCGCCCCATTTTTGTGTCCAGCCAGGTACATCTAGGCAGCTGGGGATTGCAATCCGCAGCACAGGTTATCCCAAGCTTTCTGGGCCCCTCTGCTGCGAATTGCAGTCCGCAGTCGCCCCAGAAAATGGCGCTTTCATAGAAGCGCCATCATCTGGCGCTGTATCCAACTCTTCCAGCAGCCCTGAAGCCAGGTGGCTTGCTGTGTAATAGTGAGTTAATACTAGCTTTGTTTTACTAGCTAGTATTAATCCAGAGATTCTTAATGTCAGGCAAGTTTGACCCGGCCATTAAGAATCTCCAATAAAGGGTTAAAAAAAAGACACCACACAGAGAAAAAATACTTTAATAGAAATATATACACAGACACACTTAGAGACTCCATGTTATATTACTCCCTCTCACCCTCCACGATCCTGGTCTTCTGTCTTCTTTCTCCTTCAACCCATGCAGCTCTGCTACATCAGACAGCACTTCATGGAAGGATGACGCTGCTGCTCCCGTGCAGTCTAATCACTCAGTGAGTGAGCAGAGGCTGCAGGTTGTAAGTGGTGACGTCACTGCTGCCACCGTTGCTAAAGTAATCTGACAGGCGGGTTAGTATAGCAATGGTGATCTCCGTTATTCACCGGCTGTGGCATCCAGTCCTTGCATGTGGGCTGACTCTGTAAAGAGCGCCCACATGCAGGAAGGGGAGCCAAGCATCTGCCCAAGCATCTCGCTGGTACACGGAGATGCTGAAACGACCACTGCATACTGGAGAGATGCACTGACAGGACCTAGAATGACGTCTAGCTATGTGACCAGTCTGTAGCCAATGAGATCATACACACGTGACTGGTCACATGCTATGACAACGTCACGAAAGGTCCTATCGTCAGTGCTGGTTACCGGGAGGGCGCAGCGATGATCGGAAGGAAAAGCGGCGTGAGACAGAGTGCAGAACGCGTCGCGGGGACCTGTAAGTGTAATGGCAATGTTTATTAACTGCATGTGTACATGTATAATTTGTTTGTATGTGTTTGTGTTTGCCTCCCATTGTTTTCAATGGGGTTCGAAGGTGTTTGTCGAACATTCGCCAAACTGAGCCGCCGTTCGACAAACCGAGCCGAACTCGAACACTAGGGGTGTGAGTCATCTCTAGTTGACACATCAGACATGGGAGTGGAAGGAGCGGTATTGTCTCATGGTCCGCTTCTTGGTAAACTGCGTCCATGCGCCTTTTTTCTAAGAAATTATCTTCGGCCACACATAATTATGACATCGGTAACAGGAAAATACTGGTGATTAAGTTAGCATTTGAGGAATGGTGACACTTTCTGGAGCGAGTTACTCATCCTGCTACAGTAATTACAAACCAATGTCTTACACCGAGATAAGCTCGATGGTCTTTTTTTTTTTCTAGGTTTAATTTTTTGATTGCTTATTGCCCTCGTTCCAAAAGCATGAATGCTGACTCTTTGTCCAGGAGTTTTCTGGGGGAAAACTTGTCCCCATTCTTCAGGAGGTATTGGTGATGTCAGCGCTCAGTACTGATGTGGAACCTGAGATTGCTAAGGCTGAAGGTAATGCGCCGTCTGGGGTTCCGGTGAACAAATTGTTTGTTCCCCTGAATCTTTGTCTTAAGGTTCTGAGGGAATATCTTGATTCTGTCCTGGCTGGTCACCCTGGGGTCAAAGGTACTCTGGATCTCATATTGCATTGCTTTTGGATGCTCAGAATCTGGAAGGATGTGGTATCCTATGTATCTGCGTGTGCTATCTCTGTGCGCTCAAAGGCATCTTACTCTCATCCTTCAGGATGTTTACACCCTTTGAGTGTCCCAAATCAACCTTGAACAGATATTTCCATGGACTTTGTTACGGATTTACCTTCTCTGCTAGTAATACGGTTATTTTGATGGTGGTGGATAGGTTTTCTGAGATTACACATTTTATCACCTTACTGTCGTTACTTGGGCTGAGCGGATCCGAAATGAAAAAGTCCGGATCCGCACGGCTGCGGGTTGAGAATACCAGCCCCCAGCCGGCTTTATCTTGGCTGGGGATGAAAATTAGGGGGGACTGCACGTAGTTTTTTTTAAAAATGTATTTAAATAATAATTAAAAAAAAAATGCTGTGCACACTTCTGACAGGAACGTGCATGTGTTTCTAGGTACATGCACGTTCCTGTTCAGAGAGTGGCCGGCCATGCCGGATGCTGTCATGCCAGACTCGCATGAGTCTGCATCGCAGCACAGCCATGTACACTTCTAACAGGAGCGTCCTTGTGTTTCTGAAACACATGCACGTTCACCATACTGACACGCAGACACTTGCACTGCTATCCCCACCCACCAGCCGTCCTGCTGCACCAGCCATCCTGCCACCTGTGATTGGTTGCAGTCAGCTGACACTCAGGGTGGGGGTGCGTCCAACTGCAACCGATTACACATGCTGGTGGGTGGGCAATACAATGAATATTGAATTGTCAGTTCCGGAAGGAAAAGCGTGAGCTGGAAGGAGTTTGCTGCCATGACACAGCCTCGCGTGAGTACACCGCGCATGCTCCTACCCCCCAATCCCCTCCACAAATGTTTTTAGTCTCCGTATTCTGGTCCCCATAAACTTATATCGGCACCAGAATCTGGAGTGGATCCGGCAGTGATTCGCCGGTCCCGGATTTTGGCGAATTCGATTAACTCTAGTTGTTACTTAATACCAAGACTTTAGCTCAGGTGTTTATTCATGAGATTGTCCAACTCCACGG
Organism: Anomaloglossus baeobatrachus; assembly: GCF_048569485.1. Taxonomy (NCBI): domain Eukaryota; kingdom Metazoa; phylum Chordata; class Amphibia; order Anura; family Aromobatidae; genus Anomaloglossus; species Anomaloglossus baeobatrachus. The sequence goes on from NC_134353.1 coordinate 218,136,121, forward strand.
AGTTTATTGCCAACTCTTGGAGAGCTTTCTGCTGCTGGTTAGGGATTAAACTATCTCATTCATCTTTGTTCTTCCACCCTCAGTCTAATGAGCAAACTGATTACATGAATCAGAATTTGGAGCAATATTTGTGTTATTTTGCTTCAGATAATCAGGAAGAGTGGTCCTTGTTCCTTTCTCTCGATGAATTTGCCATCAATAATTGCCACCACAAATCTTCTAGTATTTCCTTTTTTTTGTGTGTCTATGGTTATCATTCCTAGCTTTGTAAGTTTCATGAAGGGCACTCATCAGAGGTACCTGGGGAGGTCCAATTGGTCTCAGCATTATAATCTACATGGGAAAGGGTTCAGCAACATTTGCGTGATATGGTTTCTAAGTATAAACGTGAAGCTGACTGTAGACGTGTGCCTGGTCCGAACCTAAGTGTTGGTGATCTGGTGTGGTTATCTACAGAAAACCATAAGCTTAAGATACTTTCACTGAAGTTAGGACCTTGGTTTATTGCTCAATACAAGATCACAGCAGTCATTAATCCGGTTGCTTTACGACTGGCTTTACCGGCATCTTTCAAGATTCATAATGTGTTTCATAGATCTTTGTTAAAGAAATATATGAGTTCAAGAACCCCTATTCCCTTATCTCCATATTCGGTCTTAATCAATAAGTCATTAGAATTTCAGGTGTCCAAAATTGTTGATTCTCGTTTCGTTCACCAATCTTTATAGTATTTGCTTCATTGGTGAAGTTATAGTTCTGAGGAGAGGACTTGGGTATCAGCCTCAGATATCCATGCTGAGCACCTGGTTAGGAGACTCCGTCATCTCCATCCCCGTCATCTCCATCCTGAAAGACTGGAGCCTGAGGGTTCAGTGGTCCCTCTTAGAGGGAGGGGTACTGTCACACAGAGTTTTGCTGTAGCATCTCTGACTGTCATGGTGGCATTGGACTCTGTTCAGCTTGCAGATTCTGACACTCTGCCCAATGATTTCTCTGGTGTTTGGGATCAACACAGGGAGACTCAGGCACCAACCTGTTGTGTGCTGATTCATAGGCAAGTTAGCAAGAGTTAATCTCTGCTATTCTGCTTGCTCCTTTAATCGCATGTTGTGGGGAGATCTATCATATCTGCTCACCTACTATTTATACTGTTGGATTCCTTCTACCCATGCCAACTGTAGTTTATTCTGTATTGGTCTGTGAGGTGTGGTGTCCCAGACTTTCTCTGGTGAAAGTTAAGTTTAGTGGTGATTTTTCCTTGGTGCAGTTGTGTAGTGTACCCCTCTTGTTTTGTACTTCCATCCTGTTCTTGTTTTTCTCCTGAATATCTAATTCTCTTATCCTGTGTGCATGCTGTGTGACAGAGTTTTGCTTTTTCTTTTGTCTGTTTTTTCTGAGGTTTCAGCACACTCCTCTCCCATCCCTCCCTGGGGAAGGGGTAGGGGGAATAAGATCAGGACAGGTCAGGTCCAGGGCCAGGAAGGAGACTCAGGCCTGTCCACCATTAAAAGTGTCCCTGAGAATAGAGATAGCATACGGTCACCTATCTTGAGGAACAGCTTAGGAGCTCCAGTTCCCTTTCTATGCCAAAGTCATTGTGACAATCTGGCACCATTAATCCAGCATTCTCTTCATGCAAAGGAGTACAATGAGCACTAACTGATCAACTGGAACAAGCTTCAAAAGATGATGTAGCATATCTGAGTGTAGAAGAAATAGGTGGCACTTATTGATCCATAAAAGTATTGTATTTCATTGCTTTAAAAATTATGGATGCAAGAGGACGAGGGCAGCGCCATAGACAACTGTCATTTCAGCCAGCACTGTGCTTCAATGGGTCCTATAACCAATATAGGACACGTTGAAGCACAATAACACACAAAGCGGCCATTGTCCTTGACTCTGTCCCCATCCTCCTGAATTCATGTTTTTTTTGCAGAATAGTTAAGTGTAGCAAATCAATATACTGTATCTTTTTCAGACTTACTATCTGTCTATGCATATTAGTGGTGATATTAGAAGATCTGTAATAAGGGATTATAGAGAAATTGACCCTGAGTAAGGATGTATTCCAACACTATAGATTTTGTTTCAGAACTGTTTTTGACACAATATTAATGGAATCTTTGGATATGAGGTTGTATCAGACCTTCACAGGCACATGCAAACATTTCTTCAACTAAATCTGTAGTGTGTGAATTATCCCTTACTTACAAATTTACATTTTTAATAGGAGTTCCTCATTTACAGACTACAATAATCAGTATTCTGGATAGTTCCAGAGTGAAAAAGTGTGTAGATATTAGAGATGATCATTTTTTTTTAAATTTAGTTTTGCGTCCGAACATAGATCATGAATTTCAGGCTTCATAGTACAAGTTAAATTATGTAGTTAATATTTTTTTCCAAATGTGCCAGTTTTCTGTGTAATATTTTACTAAGCACCTCGCTCACTTGGCAAAGGTTCAATAATAATTTTTTTATTTATGCTTTCATTTCCAGAGTTTTCCTTTATTTCCATATATTATTTTTTTAGTCTGCAGAGTGGACTGCTCCAGCCAGACATTGACCCTTCATCCAGACCACCTAGCAGCACAAAATCCTCTACTTTAAGGAGCAAGTACAGAAGCAGAACATCTAGTGTCAGACAAATAGGTCATGTTGGTGAGCTTAAAGGGAATCTGTCACTAGTTTTTTGCTACCTCATCTGAAAGTAGCATGATGTAGGCAAAGATACCCTGAATCCAATTATGTATCACTTAGTTTATTAGGTGCAGCTGTTCTGACATAGAGTTTTTAGGTTTAGCAATGGAATAAAGCTGAGAAAGATGCCCCATCTACTATGCAATACTAAATCCCAAATGTCTATAGTCTAAAACAAGACATTTCGGAATACAGACATTTTGACACTGAGTCATGATAACCATAATTTTGTTAGAATTCATCTAAAATAACATTAACATACAAGAAACATCACCAGTGTGGGAGACATGGAAACAAGACCAACCAAAATAATTTAAATATACAGGTATAAAATAATACTATAAAAAGTATACACAAATGAACTATAAATCTGTATTGCAGGTAAGTTAACTGTTCACCAACAATATGTAGGCTCTAAGGCATATACAGTTAGGTCCAGAAATATTTGGACAGTGACACAATTTTCGCGAGTTGGGCTCTGAATGCCACCACATTGGATTTGAAATGAAACCTCTACAACAGAATTCAAGTGCAGATTGTAACGTTTAATTTGAAGGTTTGAACAAAAATATCTGATTGAAATTGTAGGAATTGTACACATTTCTTTACAAACACTCCACATTTTAGGAGGTTAAAAGTAATTGGACAAATAAACCAAACCCAAACAAAATATTTTTATTTTCAATATTTTGTTGCGAATCCTTTGGAGGCAATCACTGCCTTAAGTCTGGAACCCATGGACATCACCAAACGCTGGGTTTCCTCCTTCTTAAGGCTTTGCCAGGCCTTTACAGCCGCAGCCTTCAGGTCTTGCTTGTTTGTGGGTCTTTCCATCTTAAGTCTGGATTTGAGCAAGTGAAATGCATGCTCAATTGGGTTAAGATCTGGTGATTGACTTGGCCATTGCAGAATGTTCCACTTTTTTGCACTCATGAACTCCTGGGTAGCTTTGGCTGTATGCTTGGGGTCATTGTCCATCTGTACTATGAAGCGCCGTCCGATCAACTTTGCGGCATTTGGCTGAATCTGGGCTGAAAGTATATCCCGGTACACTTCAGAATTCATCCGGCTACTCTTGTCTGCTGTTATGTCATCAATAAACACAAGTGACCCAGTGCCATTGAAAGCCATGCATGCCCATGCCATCACGTTGCCTCCACCATGTTTTACAGAGGATGTGGTGTGCCTTGGATCATGTGCCGTTCCCTTTCTTCTCCAAACTTTTTTCTTCCCATCATTCTGGTACAGGTTGATCTTTGTCTCATCTGTCCATAGAATACTTTTCCAGAACTGAGCTGGCTTCATGAGGTGTTTTTCAGTAAATTTAACTCTGGCCTGTCTATTTTTGGAATTGATGAATGGTTTGCATCTAGATGTGAACCCTTTGTGTATTTACTTTCATGGAGTCTTCTCTTTACTGTTGACTTAGAGACAGATACACCTACTTCACTGAGAGTGTTCTGGACTTCAGTTGATGTTGTGAACGGGTTCTTCTTCACCAAAGAAAGTATGCGGCGATCATCCACCACTGTTGTCATCCGTGGACGCCCAGGCCTTCTTGAGTTCCCAAGCTCACCAGTCAATTCCTTTTTTCTCAGAATGTACTCGACTGTTGATTTTGCTACTCCAAGCATGTCTGCTATCTCTCTGATGGATTTTTTCTTTTTTTTCAGCCTCAGGATGTTCTGCTTCACCTCAATTGAGAGTTCCTTAGACCGCATGTTGTCTGGTCACAGCAACAGCTTCCAAATGCAAAACCACACACCTGTAATCAACCCCAGACCTTTTAACTACTTCATTGATTACAGGTTAACGAGGGAGATGCCTTCAGAGTTAATTGCAGCCCTTAGATTCCCTTGTTCAATTACTTTTGGTCCCTTGAAAATGAGGAGGCTATGCATTACAGAGCTATGATTCCTAAACCCTTTCTCCGATTTGGATGTGAAAACTCTCATATTGCAGCTGGGAGTGTGCACTTTTAGCCCATATTATATATATAATTGTATTTCTGAACATGTTTTTGTAAACAGCTAAAATAACAAAACTTGTGTCACTGTCCAAATATTTCTGGACCTAACTGTATAACAATAGAAGACTATTCATAAAGCGTTAAGTCAAAGAAGTTGTATATCCCTGTTGGGACTTATTTATAAAGTGCCTAGTGCCTTACTAATATAGTATAAATACAGAGGTAAGTACCAATAAGTAAAGAGAGCACATACTGTACGAATTATCCTTTGACAATGCTGAAAATGGATAACGAAAGAATAGACGTGTCAAACTAGACTTGCATAGGAATCAAATACATGTGGTCTGTGGTAGCATTTTTGGTGCGTTTTTCTTCCAGGAGATGCAGATTAGGTGCCGAAATGTCTGCAACCAAATACTCAAAGTGTGTACATAGCCTAATCTGGCAATCTGGCATCAAGTTCAATGAGTTCACCTGAGGTCACAGCTGGGGTTCCTATGGCACCCCAAATGTTACTTCAGGTAAACTCACTTCAGGTGAACTCATTGAACTGAAATAATCCTGGATTACTGGAATGCATGCATGTTCCGGTAATCCGTCATTGAGTTTAATGCTGCTAGATAACCGGATTATTGACTTCAATGGTGCCAGTAAATCCCTTAATATGGCACCATTGAAGTCAGTAATTTGGTAATCCAGGACCACTGAACTTAATGCCGGATTACTAGATCAATAAATTCATCTGAGGTGAGTTCATCTGAGGTCACACATGGGGTACCATGGGATCCGACAACTGTGACGTCAGTTGACATCACTGCTCTCACAGCTCGGTTCCGTCAGTGTGTCCCGGATGCTGCAGTGATTGGTTGCATTTTCTAATGTGACCACACACTGAGACCTCAGGATGTAGCAGAGTCTGGATCATCGTGGGTCATCATTATGTGGATTACATTGGACCTGCAGGGGTATTTTGGGGGTAATAAATTTGAGAAAGAGGGTGTTTTTTTTTTTTTAAATAAAGGATTTTTCTCTTTTTTGTGTTTATTTCATTTCACTTACAAAATTAGTAATGAGGGGATCTCATAAAGCCCTTCCTATTTGGCTTGATGACAGCTGTGATTTTTTGACAAATCACAGCTGTTATTAACCTCTTCAATTGCCCCTATTGCCACCACTCCAGGGCATTTGGGATGAGCTTGGTAAGCGCCAATTACCATTCGCCTCTCCAGCCTGAGAATACCAGCTCCCAACTGTCTGCTTTACCTTGGCTGGTTATGAAAATTGGGGGGCACCACACACCGTTCTTTAAAATAATTTATTTAAATGTTTTTAAAAAAAAACACACGGGGTCCATTGTTACACTGTCAAGATAAATACCGCATCTGGAGCTGCAGCTTCCAACTTTTTCTTCTTTATCTGTGCTGGTGTAACGCCTGCCTGGATCCACAAACTCAGACAGGCTGAAATGGACAGGCTAGAGGAAAGCCACTCACCAAGCAGGACCCATAGGACCCTGAAACTTTTTAACCCCTATACAGGGATTTGGAATTACACAGGGCTCTGGTGATCAAAACCTGAGGAAGGCTGCAGTCTGATGAGAGTAGTAGTCAGGCAGGATCAAACTGGGAAATGCAAAACAGGGACAAAATCACGCAGGTAAGGACATAATCAGAAAACAAAGCAGAGGTCAAATCTGGATCAGCTGTGAGGTACAGAAACAGCAAGGAGGAGGGTAGTCAGGAAACAAGCAGAAGTCAGAGCACCAGAATCACTAAACAGAACAGGGCGTGACAGGAACCAGGAATACAGAACTATCTCTGACAGTGGTCAGCAGACAGGAGGGGAAATAAGAAGGGTGTGGTGTCTTCCCATTGGTTGTACCTGAATGATGGTAACTTCAGCTTGAAAACACACTCCACCTACAGTCAGCCAGTGTGTAACATCCTGGAGGTGGATTCATGGGACCGTGCACCGGACTCCCTTAGAGAGGCAACCAGGAGCTAACCCCTATACAGGGACTGTACGATCACCGCACCGGAGGGCCTAGATGCACAGTAGCCGGAACACTAGGGGTACGGAGTCTGAGTCCTTCAGAGGTCTGCACAGGAAAAGTCTATTAGTCCACAGGGAACCGTAGACAGGACGGACGTCGGGAACCGGGTTCAGGTGCCGCGTAGGAACAACCGACGGGGTCCGGATCCAGCGAGATGTGCAGGTTGAAGTTACCGGGTGGAATCGGGGACCAGTGACGGGATCAGGCTGACAGTAGATTGCGGGATCCTCAGCAGACTTTCACCGGGACACTTCCTGGTGGATTGGCAATTTGGACCAGGTATGGATGTCAGACAGGCTCTGCAGAAGGGACAGTGTTAATCAGAGGACAAGGCACAGAGGGACCTGAACACCTAGCTATGGAAACACGTTGAACAGGCACCGCCCACCTGGAAAGGGAAGTCTTAAATACCCTGTACCTGTATCAGCCATATCCTGTTCCGGGGATGCTGGCCCTTTAAGAAGAGGTGAGTGAGCGCGCCCGCTCCCTATTGCGCATGCGTGAGGCCCGAGTGCCGGAGACCAGTATAGGAAACGGTGAAGGAGATGCAGGTGAGCCACACAGGGTGTCCTGGGTCGCAGGGAGACGCCGGGACCGGCGGACAGGGGGCACGGAGGACGCAGAGGAGGGGGAGTGAGAGGAGCAGCTGCGGGCAGGAGGACCAGGGATCGGAGCGGTGAGTGACAGGCGCCGCTGGGACCCGGGGAGCGTGACACAGTGGTACTGGAGATCCCAAGGAAACCCAGCCCAGTGGATGAGCGTAGCTTGCGCCCACCAGCGCTGCTAGCATCGACTCCTCTCCCATTACCAGCACTATCCATGGCAGGAACACTGGTGATCGAAGCAGAAGTCACTGGAGCGGACTTCGGTGGGGGCGTAACAGCTGGGTATCAAAATACATGGTCCCTACTCTATTTTTTCAAATGATTTATTTGTTTTTACACTCAACCTTAGAGACCTAGACAGCTAGTGTGAGAGCAACCAATCACAGATGCTGTCACAGAGGGTGGATGGAGGAAGCAGTGAATACTCATGAGATTTAATGAGCGGACCTGGAAGTAGTGTGATAGCCTCGCGGAAACTCTGTAAGTATAATTGTCCTGCTTTAATTCCCATTTTGCTTCCTTTTTCCTTTTTTTATCCAGGTGGCCGGACCCGAACAGTAACACGGACTTCCCTGAGGAGTACGTGTTTGGGGTCTGTGAATAACTACTAGGTATCCAGTACGGACCAAGACCTTTTCAGTTCAGGGTCGCCATCACTAATGTTAATCCCTACAGAACGCTGTCTTCATCAGATTACATAGCAAAAACCTGTTGACACATTCCCTTTAAAAGCACAGTTCTATTGTGTTATTTGACACCTTTGTATTTCTAATAATAATAATAATAATAATAATAATAATAATAGATAGGTAAAGCACTATTAAAAATATTCTGAAATCTGTTCAATTTTGTGGTGGTAGACATAGACAAATAACACTTAGACAGATTTATTAATCCTGTGCATTAGTTTGACAGTGTAAAGTTAGACTAGACAGTGTTTGAATGTGCCAAAAAAATCATGGTGGCTGGTGCATTTTTAGGCAGTGTAGTCTAACTTCACTTCAACAATCAGTTGGCTTATATTTAGACATTTTCAGCCAAGAAACTAGAACACACCTCTAATAAATTTGGGATATTTTACAAACCCTTTTTTCTACATCCCTTTTTCTAGACACTATCTAAAATTTGTTTTCCACTATAAATGTTTTACTAGTCACATGCACCAAAATTCTCTATTAGTTTTCAACAGAATTCATGTGTTTTCTAGTTAAGAAATATGCCCAAAGAATTTAATTCCACTACTCCAGACTCTATATATAGCAGGACAAAAATTTTTTTTTCAGGGCCCGATTCACATGACAGATTTTCTCTTCCAAGTGCTATCTGTGGTTTTAATGGATAACACTTGGACCTATGATATTCTATGGGGCTGTGCACATATCTAATAATTTCCCTGGACCAAGTGGTCCAATTGAAAAAATTAGTGACCTGTCTGATATTGATGCAAGTGTCCAATCAAAATAAGAAATGCAAGTCTATGGGTCTGTGGAAAACATGGCATTGCACTTGGATATCAACCGAGTACAGTCTGATTTTCCCAGACTAAAATAAATGGAGAAGGTGGGAAAACTTTTTTTTTCTATCCACCTCCGAGAAAAACTGATCCTACTCTGATCAAACTCTGATTAACGTCGGATTAGCATAATCAAACCATTTTTCTTAGATACAAAGAAAACGGTTGTGTGTATCTACCCTTAGGAGCTAAATTCTCAGATTATAGCTCTTGAAGAACCTAAACTGTTACAGTTTAACAATTCAGCTTTGTAAGCAGAACAGTTTTCACCTTCAACTATTCAAAATTATGAATGCAACCCATTAGAAGTTGCGGAAGCTTGTGTGATTTAACTAAGTTTAACTCAAAGAAGCCTGGATAAACCCTTTAAATTGTGCTTACTTTTCCATACGTGGACCATTAATAATTTATACAATATTTATCAGCCCTAAATAATTATGAATTAAAGGTATTTTATTGATATTAATAATAACCATCATCTCTATATTAATGATATTGACTTTAACAAAGTCTAATCTAATAATCCTTCCAGATTCTTTGTATATCCCCACATGTTGCCCAGATGCTGTAAGTGTTGTTAATCCCCATCCCCTTACACTGCGCAGGATGAGAGCCCTTATGATCACCTGCTTCAGACTCTGTGGGGACCTAGTGGAGCTCTCATTAGAAACCCGCAGACACAACACAGCTGTTGCATTTGTGAAGTCCACAAACACTGCACCTGATGAATATTATGTTATGGAGCAGGCCACCCATGATGTATGCAACTCTTACAGAATTCCTTACATACTATAAAGTCGCCAAGCAGCTTACACATATACATGTCTCTAAACATCTTTCTTTATTTTACAAATTATAGTTTGTTTATCATACACATGGCAATGGCAAATGTAAACTCAGGATTCAGGCTGTGTGCACACGATGCGTTTTTTACCGCGGAAACGCTGCGTTTTGAACCGCAGCGTTTCAGTGGCAAATTGCATGCGTTCAGCTTTCCCAGCAAAGTGTATGGGAAAGCTGAAAAATCAGTGCACATGCTGCGTTTCTTTCCGCAGCGTTTTGGATGCCAAAAATCGGTGCGGAAAGAAAAGCAGCATGTCACTTCTTTTGTGCGGTGTAGCTGCGTTCTCTCCCCCATTGAAATCAATGATGTGGGGTCAGAACGCAGCCACAATGCATGGACCTGCTTTTTTGTTGCGGTCCGCTGCCTTTGTCGGCACGCCAGAACGCAGGCATTTACCTGGAAGTGAGGTCAAGAGGCTTCCTGTTGACCTCACTTCCTGGCAAAGCCCCCGGTGTCGCCAAAGTGCCCGCCCCGACCCCCGACCCCCCTCCCGAAAATCCAACATGGCCGCGCGCACAGTAGCGCACCGGTCGCCCTGCTCCTATGATTTCTGTCGCATGTGCAATAACACATGCGACAGAAAACTGTTCCCCAGGCCCTGCCCGTTCACCCCCTATTCCCCCCGGTGTCATACATACCTGTCCGGTCGCAGCGCTGATCCCCCGCGGCCCCCTCCTCCTCCTTCACAGCAGGCGCCGGCCGGTCACATGAGCAGAGCAGCTGACAGCCAGCACTGTGTTCAGTGTGAGCTGTGCTGGCTGCTCGCACTCTGCAGCTGTGACCCGGGGAGAGTGGGTGCAGATTTTTGCACCCACTCTCCTCAAATGGAGGGTCTGCCCTCCTAGAAAATGGGGGATACGTTTCCTGAACGTGCCCCCATATTCTAGAAGGTCCAGAGGCGACGTGGGACATCCATATGGATTTCTGCGGACCCATTTTTTTTTATTAAATTGGAGAACAAGGGAATGATTTGGGGAGTGTTTTTTCTAATAAAACATTTTTTGTTGTCTTTTTTTGCTTTTGTTTACTGTCAATTAGTTATGTCGGGTGTCTGATAGACGCCGTGACATCACTAATTGCTGGGCTTGATGCCAGGTGACATTACACATCTGGTATCAACCCCATTTATTACCCCGTTAGCCAACGCACCAGGGCGCGGGATGAGTTGGGGCGAAGCGCCAGGATTGGCGCATCTAATGGATGCGCCACTTCTGGGGCGGCTGCGGCCTGCTATTTTTAGGCTGGGAAGAGTCCAATAACCATGGCTCTTCCCACCCTGAGAATACCAGACCCCAGCTGTCAGCTTCACCTTGGCTGGTGATCTAATTTGGGGGGACCCCATGTTATTTTTTTTTTTATTCTTTATTTATAAATAAAAAAAAAAACATGGGGAGCCCTCCAAATTGATCACCAGCCAAGATGAAGCTGCCAGCTGTGGTTTGCAGGCTACAGCTGTCTGCTTTACCCTGACTGGCTATCAAAAATAGGGGGGACCCCACGCCATTTTTTTCATTTTTTTTTTTTTTTTTTTATTGGATAAATACTAAGCTAGGCACCCTTTAGTGCCACATGAAAGGTACTAAAGGTGCCAGCTTAGAATATGCTGGCGGGGGTAGGACGTTCTATATATTTGACATCCCTTCATCCATTGACGCTTTTTAGGCTGTGTGTCCACAATCAGGGTTTGCAGCGTTATGGGCGCTGAGTGTTTTCCCTGCGTCCATAACGCTGCGTTGTGCAGTAGAAGCACAGTGGAAGGATTTTTGGAGATCCCATGCCCACTGTGCTTCTTTTCTCCGCAGCATAAACTGACCGGTAGCGTGGCTTCCCGAGCCTCAGCATGTCAATTTATGCTGCGGAGACGAGTGTTCTCTGCAGGTAGTATAGAGCTCCACAGCAGCCTGAACCCAAATCGTGGGCATGGGCAGCTGCAGGAAGGCTGACACTGTGTACTAGACGCCGTGTCGCTGGATCATGGCCACATAGCCTTAGGCCCCTTTCACACGTCAGTGATTCTGGGACGTTTGTGCTTTTTTTTAAACGTACCAGAATCACTGACATACGCAGACCCATTATAATGAATGGGTCTGCTCACACATCAGTGATTTTTCACTGCACGTGTCTCCATGCGGCGTACCCGCGTGTGCGTGATTGCCGCACGGAGACATGTCCATTTTTTTCTGGCATCACTGATGTCCCACGGACCACGCAGTGGTGTGATCCGTGAAACACGTGCCAGAAAAAAACGTGCTTTTAAAATAAAAAACATTTTAACTCACCCGGCTCCAGCGATGTCCTCTGCAGCCCGTCCTCCCTGTTCCTTCTGTGCCGGCTCATTATTGTCGCGCATATTCATGATGCACGACACAGCCAACCCGGAACCAGCTGCTGCGGGGGTCAGCGCCGGCCGGATGCTGCACCGCGGGAGCGATCAGCACCATGGAGAGCGGGAGCGGGCGCAGGTGAGTTAATCTCTAAGTGCAATCACGGGCCACGGAGAACGGAGCCCGGATTGCACTTAGACAACCCACGTGTGCCGTGATTCACGGCACACGGAGGGACATGTGCGTGTTTTACACGCCAGTGAAAAACGTCAGTGTTTTCACTGACGTGTGAAACGGGCCTAAAAGTGAGAATATTGTTGCTACAGCAACATTTTGGGTGAAGTAGCTGTGGATTCAAAATGCTTAATATACTCCTGAATAAAATCCTTGATGGGTGCAGATTCCAAAATGGGGTCACTTGTGGGGGTTTTCTGACGTATAGGTACCTAAGGGGCTTGGTGCGCGAAGTTTATTTCAACTTTTCCAAAATTCAAATGGTGCTCCTTCCATTCCAAGCCCTCCCATTTATCCAAACAGAATGTGGAGAAGGAAATGACATCACAGGTTTTTTTTTCCAAAGGTCTGTGTTCAACCAACTTTATTATCACTGACAAGTCTTAAAAAACGCACCTAAAAAAACGCATGAAAAACGCATGAAAAACGCATGAAAAACGCATGAAAAACGCATGAAAAACGCATGCGTTTTCGATGCGTTGTTTCTCAAAAAGCATTGTTTACAATTCTCCCCTCTGCCAGAGGGTGCGTTTTTTTCCGCGCGGAAAAAAAAGCAACGTGTGCACATACCCTTATACATTTTTCCAGAAGATGATCTAACAAATGCTTTCTTGTTGTATTAGTTAGTATTATCATTGAAGAAGTGATGAAATAGACTGCCATTGAATGACACCAAAAATGTATTTGATTAATCTGGTAGAATTACCTGATATGAAATATGGATATTACACATGTTCTATGCCAGAGGTTACATTGGTAAGTATGTTTTCTATTGCTACTTCCTGCGTGTTACATGTCTCCAGTGTTCTATCTAGTGTCCGGTACTTGACAAACACTGCTGTTTTGCAGCATTGGAGAACTAAATAGAGCAATACTCACACTCACCAATCTCCTGCCGCTTACTTGGTCCTCACTAGTCTATCTCACACAGTGTCTAAAAACCAACTCTTTATTTATGTAGCAAAACAGGTGTGCTCTGCAGTTTTGTAAGTAAAGATGTAATGGCTTCTCAACTGTGATGTCTGCCCGGGACCACAGACTCAGGATGACTGTCATGGACAGACTAGAAACTAACTTCCGACTCACCCCGAAACCCTTTAACTCCTGTATAGGGATCTGGAATTTCTACAGGGTCCAGGAGGTCGCTGCCTATAGAAGGCAGCAATCAAGAGAAGAGTAGTCGCCAGGCAGGGTCAAAACCAGGAGGTAAAACAGAGACAAAATTGGCAGGCAAAAGAGTAGTCAGGTAATAAGGCTAAGGTCAAACCAGAGATGGCAGCAAAGTACAAAAATAGCAGGCATGAGAGTGGTCAGAGAATAAGCAGAGATCAAAACATGGATATCAATAGTACAAAAGAAGAATGTGAACCAGGGCACAGCAATAAACTACAAGACTATATCTGGCAGTGACCAGCAGACTTGAGGAGGAATAAGAAGGGTGTGTGCCTTTCCATTGGCCCTGGCTGAAAGGTTGTAACTTCAGCTGAAAGGCATATGCCACCACAGTAAGACAGTGGTACTGCAGGTCCTAGTGAAACCCAGCTTAGTGGATGGGTGGAGCCTGCGACCACCAGAGCCACTAACTCCTCCCCCATCACCAGCATTGCCCATGGTGGAAATACAGCAGTGTCTGGTGATCGAAGCAGAAGTAGCAGGAGCAGACTCTGGTGGAGACATGACATCAACTAGTAATAAAAAAAAAATCTTAATTTGGAATCTGCAACAGATTTGCTGTTTTCAAATGAGTAAATATCAATGTGTCAAGCTTCCAAAAATGATCCCTCTTTTTAAGGAGAAGGAACAGGCTAGCAGTTTTCAAAGTGGAAAAGCACTTAAAAAATTAGCCCTACTTGTGATGTGTTGGTTATGTACATTTTGTATCACTAATACCCAGTGAGCAAACAGTGTATGGCTAAAATGGCAGTGGTAATAGCCACATGGTAGAGAATTGGAATAGGGCAGGAAAGGAGATTTCTGGAGGAGTAGATTCAACATTGGCAGCCCCAATAGCAGTACTAATATAGTACAGATGACATGATGGACAGGGAGTAGATGCCTGGCTGAGCATGTTCTATCAATACTGGCAGCAGCGGAAGGTTGACGTAGAAGACAGACAACAGACAGTCAGGCAGGCAGATGGTATAGCTGATTTAATCATTGGCATCATTCGCACATGAATGAAAGTCAACACTGATGCAAGTTTGTTTCGATTCAACACATTTATTAAAGGCTGTTTTTCACTCATCCCTCATCGGATTATGGGCTCCTCTAAGATCAAGTTTAAAGAACTATTTAACACCATCAATCTGATTAGAAAGGTCAGGAATTAATGTAAAAGGATATGGATCCCAAACTGTTATTTTCTTGAGCTCCAGGAAGTCCAGGCACGGAGGTACCCACCATCCTTCTTTTTAACAAGGAAGAATCAAGCTGCAGTTGGTGATGAAGACAGCCTAATGAGCCCCTTCAATAAACTCTGTTATGTACTTTTTGAGAGCTGATCTTTCAGGACTAGACAAATTATAGAGTTTACACTTTGGCAATTTCACAAATCACAAAATCAGAGAGGGGACCAGGAAAACTTGTGGTGACTGCTGAAATATAGGTACGGTAACCAAACACTGTTTTTTTTTATATGTACTTCATTTCATTATCTCCTGAGTTAGTCATTCTATGGGTTATGTAAGTTTAATCAGGGAAAGAGAAACCCAAATATCATTTGTGCAGGAAGGCTCTTGTCCACATAACATGAAATCGGCTCTGAATGCAGTATCCCTATACTGAGTTCCATCCCATGTAGACACTAAAAAAAGCCCCTCTGAGTAAAAGGTGAAGAATTAATGGCAAATATGTGACCAGGATTTTATAACACCTTTAGATCCAACCCTGTGGAATGAGCAAACTGTTTATCAATCAAGTTTGCTCCTGAACCACTGTCTGAAAAAACAGTAATAGGAATTTGATGGCACTTAAATTTGTCCCTGGGAGGTATTAAACATTGAGGTACGATTGTGGAGGATATACTTAGACTCAGGTTGGGATCCCCCAAAAAACCTGGGTCTAGGAGTATTCTAACTGCCGTCTCTCCCTGTTCACGGAGGGACAGGCACTGATAAAGTGTCCCTTTTTGCCACAGAAGAAGAATACTTTGCCCCTTTTTAATGGATTGAAGGTTCTCTCCTCTTGGGACATCCCTCCGAGCTGCATGGGCTCGGGTGAGGCCTCTGAAGTTAATACAGTTCCAGAAACCCCCGCCCCAGATAATTTAGATGCACGGATCTTGTGAAGAAATCATCAATCAATACGTATTACCAAGGACATAGTGCACTCTAAAGAAGGAGAAGTCTCATACATACTTAATGCCTCCTTTACCCTCTCGGACAACCCCTGGAAAAACTAGGTTTTCAGATCATAGTCGTTCCACTGTGTGTTTGTGGACCAGCGCTGGAATTCAGCTCAGTAATCCTCTGTAGCCCGATTCCCCTGTTGTAGTGAACGAATCTTAAATTTGGCTAATGATGCTCTATCTGGCTCATCATAGATGAGCCAGAGTGCTGAGAAAAACCTGTCCACAGTCAAAAATACAGGAGAATCAGAAGGCTAGGAAAAGGCCCATGCTTGTTGTACCTACTTAAAAGAGAGACAATAATTCCATCCTGCTGTTCCTCACCACAAGAGGAGTGGGGATGTAAATGGAAATGCAACTTACATGTCATTCTCAATGCATTAAATTGGCTGTTCTCCCCTGAAAATGTTTCCAAGAAAGGCAGTCACCTGAAGAGGTCTGCAATTGTCTCACTAGTGCAGCAACTGGGTCCTTGCTGAAATGTAGTGAAAGTGAAGCTAGATATAATGTCATGATATGACTGCAGGATAGCAAGTGACAGGGAGCTCCTAAAGTGTCCATCACGTTATGGGACCTAAGGCTATCCCTGACCTCCGGATTACCCCTGAAGGTGGAGATGCTGAAGTCCCATGACTTACTATTTTCCTGACAAGATCTAATCTTTACCTCACCTCCAGGGAAGGAAGTGGTAGGACTGTGATGGAAACACAGATTAAGGCAGACAGGGGAAAACCAAAACTCAGACACACTGCAAACACACAGGAATAAATTGTAAGATGCTAAGTAAAAAAGCAAGATCAGGAAGGCAGCAACAAAAAGATAATAACGGTAAGGATAACTACTCACAGCAATAATGCACAACAACCACCAATAAGTCATCAACACAACACCTCACCAGACCAGTATAGGTAAGCTATAGCTAACATTAATGGAATAGTCCAGCCAGGATATATGGAAGGGGAGTGAACGTGACTGGCTCCCCCACAGCATGAGATCAAAGTGACTAATAAGTAGTTCAGCAGAGATTAACTTTTGCTGACCTGCTTAAGTCTGTTGGTCGGTGCCCGCGTCTCCCTGCACCGATCACAGACATCAAAGAAGTTAACAGAGTGGCAGAATCTGTAGTTTGATGCCACCATGACAGTTGGCGATGCCTGCAAAAATGTTCTTGTAACATAGCTATTGCTACTTGTCTAATCTCCTGAGCCAAACGTCCATAGGATCAGGGCTCAAAGTATCTGCCTGAAAATGGACACAATGTAGATGTTTGTTTTCTGAAGCTTATAGGGTTCTCACAATAGCAAATAAAGCATCCCGTCCATCATGTCTTTAGCTGTTACTGCTGCCACAGATACTTGATTCAGGGCTATGGTAATATTCCTGTGCCAGCAGCCGGCGCTGCTCAAGTCCGGGCCTGCTGGGGTGGTGGCTCGAGGGTCTCCGGACCCGGGAGTCTCGCGGATACGCCGAATAAATGGGGGGGACGTAGATGTACAGGCTAAGCCGTATAAAGTTCTTGACGCCACCCACGGTGTGTGATGAGTTGGGACACCACCGCTGCTGTGATGGGGCACCCGGGGGAGATGTAGTAGCCGCTGGATGTTAACCCCTCTGTCGGTAGGGATGGTGGCCCCGGGGCCCAGTGTCTAGTACAGGGTATAGCAACGGCAGGCGAATGCTTGTTTACTCACAGGAGTCTCTGGTAAACCAAGGACCTCTAGTCCTGGCCTCAATTGGTTAATTAACCAGGCCGCTTGTTTCCGGTTCTGGCTTCAGGATCCGAGTATCCCACTTTGTGCTCCGGTTTCCGGGTCGGTTCCCCGGGTCGGTACCGGCGGGCTACAACCCTGTCCCGGTCCACCTCAGTTCTGCCGAGCCGTCTTCCCGTCTCCTACTGACGGAGACCACCGTCTACCTCCTAGCCAAGGTACCAGGGCTCCTACCCTGGCACCGTTCAACTTGAACTCTCTCTGCTGGAGCTACACTTAGCTCCAGCCCACCCTTCTCTCCAAACTGAACTACAAACTAGACTCAAAAAAGTAGGGGAGCCAGCACTGCTTATGAGTGGCATGCTACAATGAGAAAGTAAAAAGTGTAATATTCATAAATTCATTCCTACTGTAACAATTCAATGAGATTTTTTGCAAATGATTGATCAATGATTTGAGCCCCCCTGCCCCGTCATGGCAAATCTCTATAGGGGGCTCCCTACACTATATTTATAATTTATATACGTACCATAAGGTCTCGTGTAATGCGCAGGACTATATAAGAACACCACCTACCTGAGAAATGTCAGAACCGCTCCCATGCTGCAAGGACATGTGTGGTTCTGCCACACACACTGGCACCTGAGCTGCCCTTTTACTCGCAGTTGTCAGTCCTTGCAGCATGGGAGTGGTTCTGACATTTCTCAGGTAGGTGGTGTTCTTATATGGGGAAGGTAAGTTCAGTTGAAACTAGAAGTTTACATACACTATCTGCATGTTTTTTCTCACTATCTGACATTAAATCAGAATAAATCTTTCCCATTTTAGGTCAGTTAGGAACCAAAATTATTTATATTTTCCAAATGCCAGAATAATGATAGAGAGACTGTTTTAAGGCATTTTTATTACTTTCTGCAAAGTCAAAAGTTTACAGTGCATACATTTTATTAGTATTTGTTACCATTGCCCTTAAACTGTATGACTTTGGTCAAATGTTTTGGATATCCTTCCACAAGCTTCTCACAATAGATGGTAGGACTTTGGGCCCATTCCTCCTGACAGAACTGGTATAACTGAGCCATGTTTGTAGGTCACCTTGCTCCCACCTGCTTTTTCAGTAGAGACGAGCAAACTTGTTCGATAAAGGCTCGCAATCTCAAATTAGTATACAAAGGAGCAGCGTACTTGAGGGATATATTATACAGAGAAGCAGTGTGTGTGGGGTGATATTATACAGAGGAGCAGTGTGCGAGGAGGGATATTATAAAGAGGAGCAGTGTTTGTGCGAGGTATATTATATAGAGGGTTTACAAAAGTTTACATACACTTAGAGTACTAAGCTTTTTTAACAATATGGGACAGCCCACATGATGATGTCATGTCTTTGGAATGTTCTGAGGTTTATTGGCAACACACCTCCTGTGGATGAATTTTAATGCACACCTGAAACACATTGCTTCTTTGTGTAGCATCATTGGAAAGTCAAAATCAATCAACCAATATCTAAGGAAGAGAATTGTGGACTTGAACAAGTCTGGTTCATGCTTGGGTGCAATTTTCAGATACCTGAAGGTGCCTCATTCATCTGTACAAACAATTATATGCAAGTACAAACAAGATGGGAATGTCCAGCCATCATACCGCTCAGGAAGGAGACGGGTTCTGAGTAATGCCTGCTTTACAAGCTTCAATAAATCTTTCAATCCGTCGTCGGGGTCAAGTTGTAAGTGACGCACATCCGGCATCGTTCGTGACGTATTTGCGTGTGACACCTACGTGCGATCAAGATTGATACGGTGATCGCATACACGTTGTTTATTCCTCATACATTGGACGTTTTGTTGTATGAACCTAGGCAATTGTAACGTGTGACATCCCTCATACGATTGTGATGTCTGAGGCTATGTGCGCAGGTGTGTGCTCTGCCCCGCAGCTTAAAAAAGGTCCGCTTCAGAGCGCAGCTGAAAAGCTGCGTTCTGAAGCGCCTCACAATGTCTGTCATTCACTAATCTCTCTCAGTCGGTCACTATCTCTGTCCCTCTCTCTCTGTCCATGTCAGTCTATCCCTCTTACTCCCCTCTCATACTCACCGATCCCCGATCCCCGGCATGGCGCTGCACGGCGTTCACACTGCTCCGGTGGCTTTTACTAGTTTGAAAAAGCCGGCCGCCCATTAAACAATCTCGTATTCCCTGCTTTCCCCGCCCACCGGCGCCTATGATTGGTTGCAGTGAGACACGCCCCCACACTGAGTTACAGGTGTCTCACTGCACCCAATCACAGCAGCCGGTGGGTGTGTCTATACTGTGCAGTGAAATAAATAATTAAATAATTAAAAAAAACGGAGTGCGGTCCCCCCCAATTTTAAAACCAGCCAGATGAAGCCATACAGCTGCAAGCTGGTATTCTCAGGATGGGGAGCCCCACGTTATGGGGAGCCCCCCAGCCTAACAATATCAGCCAGCAGCCGCCCAGAATTGCCGCATACATTAGATGCGACAGTTCTGGGACTGTACTCGTCTCTTCCCGATTTGCCCTGGTGGATTGGCAAATCGGGGTAATAAGGAGTTAATGGCAGCCCATAGCTGGCAAATAAGTCCTAGATTAATCATGTCAGGCGTCTATGAGACACCTTCCATGATTAATCTGTAAATTACAGTTGTCAGCTGTCACTGAGGTTACCCGCGGCCACCGCTGGATCCAGTGACAGCGGGTAACCTCAGTGACAGCTCAGTTGATCGCGCTACTCATCTCATTAGCTGCGTGGAGGTGACAGGAGCGGCGGTGTCTTCTGCTGCTCCGGTCACCTCCATGCAGCAGCGCTGGAAGCGACGCTGGAGCATCCTGGATTCCGCCGGACATGGAGGGCTTTTTGGGGCTGATTAAAGTGGTTAACCAGGGTATATGTTTGTGTTTTTTATTTCTAATAAAGAATTTTTTCGGGTGTGTGTGTTTATTTACTGTAATTTACAGATTAATCATGGAAGGTGTCTCATAGACGCCTGACATGTTTAATCTAGGACTTATTGGCAGCTATGGGCTGCCATTAACTCCTTATTACCCCGATTTGCCAACGCACCAGGGCAAATTGGGAAGAGCCGGGTACAGTCCCAGAACTGTCCCATCTAATGTATGCGGCAATTCTGGGCGGCTGTTGGCTGATATTGTTAGGCTGGGGGGCTCCCCATAACGTGGGGCTCCCCATCCTGAGAATACCAGCCTGCAGCCGTATGGCTTTATCTGGCTGGTTTTAAAATTGGGGGGGACCGCACGCCGTTTTTTTTAATTATTTAATTATTTATTTCACTGCACAGTATAGACACGCCCACCGGCTGCTGTGATTGGGTGCAGTGTGACACCTGTCACTCAGCGTGGGGGGCGTGTCTCACTGTAACCAATCATAGGCGCCGGTGAGCGGGGTAAGCAGGGAATACGAGATTGTTTAATGGGCGGCCGGCTTTTTCAAAATAGTAAAAGTCGCCGGAGCAGTGTGAATGCCGTGCAGCGCCGGAGATCGGGGATCGTTGAGTATATAAGAGAGAGGGCTGCTCAATTCAGTTACTCAGGAGTTTAGCGGTCACCGGTGAGTCCTTCACAGGTGACCGCTAATCAGGGCGCGACACAAACAGAGCCGCAGCATGGCAATGAAGTCGGGTGAAGTTCACCCGAGTTCATTCTGACAGTGCGGCTCTGTCTGCTGTCATCTGCCATTCAGCTCTGCTACATGGCTGTCTGTGTCTGCTGTTAGCGGCCATGTAGCAGAGCTGAATGGCAGATGACATAGTAAAAACGCATCCCTACACATTACACACGCTTGGCAAGTCAATAAATTAAAAAAAAAAGGGTGCCCAATGCATACGTCACAGAACACATGATCTAAAGGATCGCACACAAAATTGATCAACTTAACATAGACTACTAACGCAAGTGTGACAGCAAAGGAACGACCTACGTGCAATCTCATTCAATCGCATATGCGACCTGGGCGTGTCACATCGCATACGAGATCGCACACCTAATTGTAAGGTGTAAAGCTGGCTTAACAGAGATGAACATGCTTTGGTTACATAAGTGCATATCAACCCAAGAACAAAAACAAAAGACCTTGTGAAAATGCTGGTGAAAGCTGGTAAGATTGTGTCATTATCCGCAGTGAAACGAGTACTGTATCATATGTTTTGCTGCAGGAGGAACTGGTCACTTCACAAAATAGATGGCCTCATGAGGAAAGAAGATTATATGGTAATACTGAAGCAACATCTCATGACATCAGTGAGAAACTTAAAGCTTGGGCAGAAATGGGTCTTCTAAATGGACAATGACCAGAAGCATACTGCCAAACTGGTTACAAAGTGGCTTAAGGATAACAAAGTCAATGTTTGAAGTGGCAATCATAATGTCCTGATCTCAATCCCCACATTACCTTCAGGACGCTTCAGGGTCTTCAAGGACTCCACGTGATGGGAATCTTCTGGCCGCAGGTAGCTCAGGTTAACTTCTATGGGAATCGTGACGCCACTCTCAGTATTTGCGGTCAGGGGGTGACCGCCACTGCAGTTTAGGGAACACCTGGGGCTGATGGTAGATGCAGTCATTTGTTGTTGTGGCCTCCCGAGAGTGAGGCTGGCCCCAGGGCCCAGTGTAAGTGTGTAGTACAACAGGTCGCAGAAGAACTCACACACAAGCAGCAATGTCTTTCAGAGGTTTTAACTCACTTTCAGGTGGCAGGGGTGAGTTAACCCGGGTGATTCTATGATGAACCAGGTGGAACCAGATATCCCTTCGGCTGATGTAGGGGTGACTGCTGATTCGCCTTACTTGCTTTTCTTGTTTGGGGTGACTCCTACTTGTAGTATTGCTGGAATCACCCAGGGAAGTCGCAACTGCCGTTCTCCCCTTTCTGGCCCATTTGCGGGCAGCGTGGACCAAGGTAAGATGGCTCCGGCTCAATCCTCCTTATGGGCCCCCTCGTTGCTGCTGTAGCTGCGGACTCTGTGTGGTTAGTGAGGCACATAAAGTGCCCTCACCAGCAGGTTTGGCAGACCAACAGAATGGGCCCCTGCTCTGGGGACCTGTTTCCCCGTGCGGGCTTGGACTACCGGTGATCCCCTTACTCAGGCACCTCTTGCTACTGCCCTAGGTGGTTTTCAGGTGGCACCACTGGGTAGCCTTTCTCCCCCGTCAGCAGCCACTGACTGGTGCAGTGTCTGGCAAGGCCCTGCTCCTCTGCTCTGCCCTCCAGACGTGGCTCCTCCACTCCTACTCCGTTGGCTGCCTCTGCACAACTCTCTGTCTCCAGTCCCACTACCCACCACTAGCTGGGATGCAAGGGCCATGCCCCCTCCCTGGGACTGCCCAGGGGTCCCCTCTAAGCTGTGTGTGTGTCCTGGTTACTTCGTGTCTGTGTGTCCACACCCTAGTCAGCCTCTGGGATTACCTGTTTTGTACTCACTCAGCCTGAGTGCAGTACTCAGTGGTGTCTGACCAGGTGAATGGCGCCACATGAGCAAGGCGACTTACAAACATGGCTGAGTTACACTGGTTCTGTCAGGATCAATAGGCGCAAATTCCTACCAACTATTGTGAGAAGATTGTGCAAGTTTATCTAAAACCCACCCACCTGACTCACCAGTGGACGGCTTGAGAGGAATAGAGTCGCCCACCTGGGGGGTCAGGTAGGGGAGGTGAGGAAGTGTAGTCAGTTGAGTCGAGGAGAGTCAGTGAGTGAAGGAGGAAATCGGGAGTGGGACTCTCAAAGTAGCTGTCTAGGTTGAAGACGGTGGTCTGGGCCTAGAGGAGTCGGTCACCTGGTCGCTGGGTATCGTGGCAAGGTGCTCGGACCCGTAGAGGAGGATGGCCGGCAGCCTGGCCCTATCACCAGTCCAGAACCGAAGGCACGACAGGGTACACGGACCCTAGGTTGGCGAGTAGCTTCAGGCAACCCAACAATGCAACGAGGTGAATGGAGCCTTCACAATACATTCCCACCTGCTCCAGAATCGGGGCATTAGCGCAATGAGGGGGATAAGACTTTCCAACCAAAAACGGTCAAGAAAATCCCAAGTGTGAGCTCTGAGAGCAAGCTCCCTCACTTAGCTATAGTGGGGAGTGGGGCCCGGCTATTTCCAAGCTACCGGGCCATCAAGTTGAAGTCTAAACTAAGTGCCAGGAGGCAGGTCACGGACCACCAGGCAGCACCACATGGGGATGGGACCCAGACGAGCTCCACTCAGCGGCAGCGGTACCCAGAGACTTGGTTTACCTGGTTGTCGGTGTTTGCTTATGAACTGAGTGAGTACGAGAGTGACCCCTTCATCCCCACGGCAATTCCCTCCTTTCACCGAGTCCAGGGGCATCCCCTGCCCGTGAAGGGTTCCAACACCTTGCTGCCTCGTTCCATCATCCCCGGGTACTCCCAAAACCAGCGGTGGTACTCCTAATTACCACACACCACGGGTGGCGTCACGAACTATAACTCCCCTGTAAATGCCCCCCCTTTTCATTCGAGTGGCCGCACGACCCCCGTGTCCGGAGACCCTCGAGCCACAGTGAACCCGGATCCGAGCAGCTCGGTTGCTTCCACGGGGGCGGTACAAATGAAATACTGTACAGACCAAAAGTTTGGACAAACCCTCTCATCTCTAGAACAACTGTTAAGAGGAGACTTTGTGCAGCAGGTCTTCATGGTAAAATAGCTGCTAGGAAACCACTGCTAAGGACAGGCAACAAGCAGTAGAGACTTGTTTGGGCTAAAGAACACAAGGAATGGACCAGTGGAAATCTGTGCTTTGGTCTGATGAGTCCAAATTTGAGATCTTTGGATCCAACCACCGTGTCTTTGTAGAAAAGGTGAACGGATGGCCTCTACATGGCTGGTTCCCACCATGAAGCATGGAGGAAGAGGTGTGATGGTGTGGGGGTGCTTTGCTGGTGAAACTGTTGGGGATTTATTCAAAATTGAAGGCATACAGAACCAGCATGCCTACCACAGCATCTTGCAGCGGCGTGCTATTCCATCTGGTTTGTGTTTAGTTGGACCATCATTTATTTTTCAACAGGACAATGACCCTAAACACACCTCCAGGCTGTGTAAGGGCTATTTGACTAAGAAGGAGAGTGATGGGGTGCTACGCCAGATGACCTGGCCTCCACAGTCACCAGACCTGAACCCAATCGAGATGGTTTGGGATGAGCTGGACCGCAGAGTGAAGGCAAAAAGGCCAACAAGTGCTAAGCATCTCTGGAAGCTCATTCAAGACTGTTGGAAAACCATTTCCGGTGATTACCTCTTGAAGTTCATCAACAGAATGCCAAGAGTGTGCAAAGTAGTAATGAAAGCAAAAGGTGGCTACTTTGAAGAACTTAGAATATTTCAGTTGTTTCACACGTTTTTAAGTATTTCATTCCACATGTTTTAATTCATAGTTTTCATGCCTTCAATGTGAATCTTCAATTTTCAGAGTCTTGAAAATAAAGAAAACTCTTTGAATGAGAAGGTGTGTCCAAACTTTTGGTCTGTACTGTATATGTAAACTTTTGACTCTACAGAAAGTAATAGAAATTCCTTCAAATATTCTTTTGGTAATCCTAATTGACCTAAACTGGGAAAGGTTTATTCTGATTTCATATCAAACAGTGAGAAAAACATGCATGTGTATCTTTTTAGATAGTGAATGTAAACTTCTTGTTTCAACTGTAGATTTGATTATTTTTATGTGTGCAGCATAATGGGAGGCATATACACCAGGATAAGCCCATGATGGGAGACATATATATCAGGATTAGGGACATATATAGCAGGAGAAGCCCATGATGGAGGACATACAGCATATACCCGGATTATGGACATATATATCAGGAGAACATATATGCCAGAATGGGCCCACGATGGAGATCATATATACTAGAATGGTGGAGAGATACACCAGAATGGGCCCAGGATGGGAACATATATACCAGGATAGGCCCATGATCGGGATCGTATGTACCAGGATTAGGGATATATACCTGGAGGAAGCCCAAGATGGAAGACATTAGTACAGAATTGGGGGACATAACCCCCATCACAGTGTCAGCAGCAGGCTCCCTCATACCAGTGCATTATGACTAGAGTTGAGCGCGGTTCGCGGTTCGTGGTTCTCCAGTTCGCGGTTCGAGTGATTTTGGGGCTGTTCTAGGTCGAACTAGAACTCAAGCTTTTTTGCTAAAATTCGATAGTTCTAGATACGTTCGAGAACGGTTCTAGCAGCAAAAAGCAGGGCTTTTTGCAGCTACAGTGTGCAGGAGCCATCGCTGGCAGCCTGCCACAAGCTGGTAACCAAGATAAACATCGGGTATCCAAGCAAAGCGCTTTGGTTACTAACTCGATGTTTATCCTAGTTACGTGCAGGAAGCCCACACTTCCCCGCTCAGCTCGCTCCGCCACCTCCTGCCCACGGCATTTACACACGAACACACACACACACACTCTGCACACACACTCTGCACACATGGTCCCGCTCGGCTTACCTGCGGTGATGAAGTCCCGCCATCCCGACCTCAGCGCTGTCACTGTCCTCCATGGCCGCCACTTGTCACATCACCTTCTCTCGCTTCCGACCCGAGACTGACTAGCGGTGACGTCACGGGCCTCTCGCGATACTTGGCTGTGAAGGCGGCGGTCATTGAACTCAGTGACAGGTGCTGTCAGCAGTGCAGGAGATCAGCGCAGGTAATGTACCTCGCTGACAGCAGCACTTGTCATCCCCTGCAGTGACCTGGGCTGACCCATTGATGTTAGCTCAGGTCACTGCATTGCTCTCCCAGCCAATGGGGAACATCCTGCTCTTCATTGACTGGAACAGTGTGGATCGTCATGGCAACCCCTTGGATTACACCAGACCTGGATTTGTTTTTCTTTCTAATAAATTGGTTAAAGAGGGAATGTTTTGGGGAGTGTTTTTTCAAATAAAAATGTGTTTGTCGTCTATTTTTTTTTATTACTGACTGGGTTGGTGATGTCGGGTATCTGATAGACGCCTGACCTCACCAACCCCAGGGCTTGATGCCAGGCGACATTACACATCTGGTATTAACCCCATATATTACCCCATTTGCCACCGCACCAGGGCACGGGATGAGCTGGGGCGGCTGCGGCCTGCTATTTTTAGGCTGGGGAGAGTCCAATAACCATGGACCTCCCTAGTCTGAGAATATCAGACCCCAGCTGTCTGCTTTACCTTGGCTGGTGATCCAATTTTGGGGGGACCCCTACGTGTTTTTTTTTTTTAATTATTTATTTAATTTAAAATAACAGCGTGGGGTGCCCTCAGTTTGGGATTACCAGCCAAGGTGAGGTTGCCAGCTGTGGTCTGCAGGCTGCAGCCGTCTGCTTTACCCTAGCTGGCTACAAAACTAGGGGGAACCCTACATCATTTTTTTTTTTCATTTTTTGGCTAAATACAAAGCTAAGCACCCCTTAGTGCCACATGAAACGCACCAAAGGGTGCAAAATTACAAAATGCAGGAGAGTGGGACATTATGTGTCTTTCTGCCATTATAATGACAGAAAAGACTGATATGAAGTGCATAAGCACAGGAAAATCACCAGAGCGCTCTACGCTGTGAAAAGCAGTAGAAAATGGCACTGGAGTGAACATGTGACCGCCTCATGTAGGATGAAGCTATGGATCCTGGGTAAATTTATGCATTTACCCTCCTTCAGTTTTTTTGCAGTACACAAAAAAAACGGAAGGCACACGGATGACAAACAGATGACATACGGACCGTCTACGGAACGGAAACGAATGCCACACGGATGCACCCGTGAAAAAAAACGGACTGTTTTTTGCAGACCGCAAAAATGGATGGTCGTGTTAATGTAGCCTTATTCTGATCTGCCGTTTATAAACAGCAGGCAGAAATAAGTGAATAACGCCCCCCAGTGTCAGAAAATCTCCGGGGTTTCAGGGCTAGCTGAGACCCTGGAGATCATGATTCAGGACGGTTTTTCCGGTCCCCGCTCACGTGATCACAGGTATACACCGTACAACGATGATCACGTTACAGTAAATGACAGCGCCGGTAAAAAATTATTTATTTATCTCCCATCTGGCATGAACAAACACTTCTTCTCCACTTCTTCTCCACTTCTTCTCCACTTCTTCTCCACTTTTTCTCCACTTTTTCTCCATTTTTTCTCCACTTTTTCTACATTTTTTCTCCACTTTTTCTCCACTTTTTCTCCACTTCTCCACTTCTCCACCTTTTCTCATTTTTTTCTCCACTTTTTCTCCACTTTTTCTCCACTCTTTCACCACTTTTTCTCCACTTTTTCTCCACTTTTTCTCCACTCTTTCACCACTTTTTCTCCACTTTTTCTCCACTTTTTCTCCACTCTTTCACCACTTTTTCTCCACTTTTTCTCCACTTTTTCTCCACTTTTTCTCCACTTTTTCTCCACTCTTTCACCACTTTTTCTCCACTTTTTCTCCACTTTTTCTCCACTCTTTCACCACTTTTTCTCCACTTTTTCTCCACTTTTTCTCCACTTTTTCTCCACTTTTTCTCCACTTTTTCTCCATTTTTTCTCCACTTTTTCTCCACTTTTTCTCCACTTTTTCTCCATTTTTTCTCCACTTTTTCTCCACTTTTTCTCCATTTTTTCCTCACTTTTTCTCCACTTTTTCTCCACCTTTTCTCCACTTTTTCTCCATTTTTTCTCCACTTTTTCTCCACTTTTTCTCCACTTTTTCTCCACTTTTTCTCCACTTTTTCTCCACTTTTTCTCCACTTTTTCTCCACTTTTTCTCCACTTTTTCTCCACTTTTTCTCCACTTTTTCTCCATTTTTTCTCCACGTTTTCTCCACTTTTTCTCCATTTTTTCCTCACTTTTTCTACACTTTTTCTACACTTTTTCTACACTTTTTCTACACTTTTTCTACACTTTTTCTCCACTTTTTCTCCACTTCTTCTCCACTTCTTCTCCACTTCTTCTCCACTTCTCCACTTTTTCCCCACTTTTTCTCCACTTTTTCTCCATTTTTTCTCCACTTTTTCTCCACTTTTTCTCTACTTTTTCTCCATTTTTTCTCCACTTTTTCTCCACTTTTTCTCCTTTCTTTTTCTATGGTCGGTCTACCTATTAGCTCTGCCATGCATAGTGTAGCTCTACACCTACTGCACATGTTACTTTATGATTGACATCTCTTTCGTACCAGAGCTGTCTAAGCCTACTCTGACCCCATATTTGTCATTACTATATTGTCCTTGTACTGTATTATGACATTTGTGTCATGTGTTTCATTTCTTGCTGTGTTGCAATTTTTTTGCTGCATCCCAATTGTACCTCTACATTGTTCGAGTTTATGTTATTGTTCTCTCACTCTTATGTGATACTGATTATTGTCATTTTTCATGATTACATGCAGATAAGTCCAATCTGACGAAGGCTCAGGCCGAAACGTCATTTGTAACTTGTTTTGGACAAAAACATAAATGCTTATGAAATATTTTTTTTTCTTAATACGGACCAATAAAGAGTGATTTTGCATTACTATCCGTTGTGACTTACTGACTTAGTCTGGGAGATTTAGAGTGCCGAGGTTACTCACTAATTTTATCTATTATTACCTCTGAGCACCTATATACCAGTGAGCAGAGCTTCCTCTACAGTAGTTCTCCTGATTAGGCATGCCCTTACCTCATGAGCAGGGCATTGCAGCTTTGGTAGCAACCATTACGACGTGGACTTTGCTGCTGTGGACCCGGGGAGAGTGAGTGCAGATTCATTGCACCCACACTCCTCACATGAAGGGTCCGCACTCCTAAAAAATGGGGGATACGTTCCCTGAGTGTCTCCCCCCCATATTCCAGACGGTCCAGAGTCGTCGTGGGACCCCTTTATTTTTTTTCTTACAATAAATTGGTGAAAGAGGAAATGTTTTGGGGACTGTTTTGTCAAATAAATTTCTTTTGTCGATTTTTTTTTTTGTTAGTACTGACAGTTTATGATGTTGGGTATCTAATAGACGCCATGGCATCACAAACTGCTGGGCTTGATGTCAGGTGACCTTACAGCTAGTATCAACCCGATTTATTACCCCGTTTGCCACTGCACCAGGGCACGGGATGAGCTGGGGTGAAGCGCCAGGATTGGCGCATCTAGTGGATGCGCCACGTCTGGGGTGCCTGCGGCCTGCTATTTTTAGGCTGTGAAGGCCCAATAACTATGGACCTTCCCACCCTGAGAATACCAGACCACAGCTGTCCGCTTTACCTTGGCTGGTGATCCAATTTTGGGGGGACCCTACTTTTATTGTGTAATTATTAATATTTATAAAATAATTATAAAAAAAAGCCTGAGGGGACCTCCACATTGGATCCCCAACCACGGTAAAGCTGCCAGCTGTGGTTTTCAGGCTACAGCCGTCTGCTTTACCCTAGCTGGCTATCAAAATTGGGGGGACCCAACGTCATTTTTTTGTAACTATTTTTTAAATAGAAAAAATTAATGGGCTTCCCTGTATTTTGATTGCCAACCAAGGTAACGGCAGGCAGATGGGGGTGGCAACCCATAGCTGTCTGCTTTATCTGCGCTGAGAATCAAAAATACCGCGGAGCGCTACGTCATTTTTTTAAAGATTTATTTTTACAGCGCTGTGATGTCCAGCAATCAAAATACAGGGAAGCCCATTTTGTTTTTAGTTATTTAAATAAATAATTAAAAAAAATATATATGGGCTCCCGCTGCATTTTTTGTATTGCTAGCTAAGGGTAATCCAAGCAGCTACTGGCTGCTAACCCCCACTGCTTGGTGTTACCTTCACTGGCAATGGAAAATCCAGGGAAGCATTTTTTATTTTTTTTGCCAAAAAACTACAAAAAAAGGACGTGAGCTTCGCCATATTTTTGTATGCTAGCCAGGTATAGCAGGCAGGTGCTGGAAGAGTTGGATACAGCGCCAGAAGATGGCGCTTCTATGAAAATGCCATTTTCTGAGGCGGCTGCCGTCTGCAATTCGCAGCAGTGGGGCCCAGAAAGCTCAGGCCAACCTGTGCTGCGGATTCCAATTCCCAGCTGCCTAGTTGTACCTGGCTGGACACAAAAATGGGGCGAAGCCTACGTCATTTGTTTTCTAATTATTTCATGAAATTCATGAAATAATAAAAAAAGGGCTTTCCTTTATTTTTGGTTCCCAGCCGGGTACAGATAGGCAACTGGGGGTTGGAGGCAGCCCATGGCCCAGGCACGTTTGACCCGGCCATTAAGAATCTCCAATAAAGGGTTAAAAAAAAGACACCACACAGAGAAAAAATACTTTAATAGAAATAAATACACAGACACATTAGAGACTCCATCTTTATTACCCCCTGTCAGCCCTCCACGATCCATGGTCTTCTGTCTTTCTCGTTCAACAAATGCAGCTCTGCTACATCACTGCTGCATGGGGGAAGACGCTGCTTCCCGTGGAGCATTCACTCTGTGAAAGCTGCACGAGAAGCAGCGTGCAGCCTTCACTCCGCGTGCAGCCTTCACTCAGCGATCATCGGATGGAATAGCGGCAGGAGACAGAGTGCAGGAGGGATCGCGGGGACCGGTAAGTGTTATGCCAATGTTTATTAATTGTATGTGTACATTTATAATGCATTTTTATGTGTTTGTGATTGCCTCCCATTATAGCCTATTGGTTCGAGTTCGGTTCGTCGAACGTTCGACGAACCGAACTCGAACGGGAGCTCCGTTCGGCGAACCGACCTCGAGCTGAACCGCGACCGGTTCGCTCATCTCTAATTATGACCACATTTTTTGCTTCACATTTTTTTTACCCTATTTTCTGATTCGAAAACATAGGTGCATCTTATGGTCCGGTGTGTCGTATAGTCTGAAAAATAGGGTAAATGTGGACATAACCTAAATATGAGTTGGATGACAGAGGTTACTTCACAATTGACTCTACTGATAAATTTGGTAACCTCTTCGAAGGACTTCAATAGGCGATATGAGTTCCTCATCAGCTGCCAATAACGGATCACAAAGCAACCTACTCCAGTTTATCCTCTGCATGATATAATCATCATGATTTTATACCGCTCAAACAGATGCTCCAACATATCCAGAGTTGAGTTCCAGCGAATTTTGATGTTACAAATCAGGTAGCTCCTTGGGAGACCATTCAGTTTATAGAAAGCCAGGAGTGCATACTTTGCCATTAGTGATGAGCGAGTACTAAAAAGCTCGGGTGCTCGAAGCTCGGGCCGAGCCTCCCAAGATACTCGTGTACTCGGCCCGAGCAACGAGCCCAATGTTATCCTATGGGAGACCCGAGTATTTTTGTGAAATGACCACCGGCAGCATGAAGAAACCCTAAAAATGGCACAAAGGTCTCAGAAGAGTGCTCAAATGACATGGCAACAGCATGGGGAAGACCCCTTGAAGCATTTATCACTGAAAAGTCACAGCTGTGAACAATTTTGTCCGCGTTTTACGCCATTTTTACGGACTCACCAGAAAACCTTCCAAAATGACCCCAAAATGATTTTTCATGGCGGAAATGTTAAGGGCACATACCCAATAGTGAGATAGAGCTGGTGTATGTTACTTTTTGAGATTAATACATGAAAGATTTTACGTGAAAACATTGTGTGGCACTCCGATGTCCCTGAGAAGAGACGTACATGAAGGCCTCTTGAGTCTAATGTGCCCATTTTGAGGAAGTGAGTCTTTGTAGTATTTTCCTTTGCCAGGGCAGTCCAAAATTGTGAGGTTCACCAATGCCCCTGCATACAGACGTGCATGAGGGCCTGTAAACCTGAAGTGCCCATTGTAAGGAAGTGGGTCTATTTTAGTATAGCCCTTTGCCAGGGCAGCCAAAAATTGGGAGGCTCCACATTGTCCCTGGATAGAGACGTGCATGATGGCCTGTAAACCTGAAGTGTCCATTGTCAGGAAGTGGGTGTATTATAGTATAGCCCTTAGGCAGGGCAGCCAAAAATTGGGAGGCTCCACATTGTCCCTGGATAGAGACGTGCATGATGGCCTGTAAACCTGAAGTGCCCATTGGAAGGAAGTGGGTCTATTGTAGTATAGCCCTTAGGCAGGGCAGCCAAAAATTGGGAGGCTCCACGTTGTCCCTGGATAGAGACGTGCATGAGGGCCTGTAAACCTGAAGTGCCCATTGGAAGGAAGTGGGTGTATTATAGTATAGCCCTTAGGCAGGGCAGCCAAAAATTGGGAGGCTCCACGTTGTCCCTGGGTAGAGACGTGCATGAGGGCCTCAAAACATTAAGTGTCCATTGTCAGGAAGTGGGTGTATTATAGTATAGCCCTTAGGCAGGGCAGCCAAAAATTGGGAGGCTCCACATTGTCCCTGGATAGAGACGTGCATGATGGCCTGTAAACCTGAAGTGCCCATTGTAAGGAAGTGGGTCTATTGTAGTATAGCCCTTAGGCAGGGCAGCCAAAAATTGGGAGGCTCCACGTTGTCCCTGGATAGAGACGTGCATGATGGCCTGTAAACCTGAAGTGCCCATTGTAAGGAAGTGGGTCTATTGTAGTATAGCCCTTAGGCAGGGCAGCCAAAAATTGGGAGGCTCCACGTTGTCCCTGGATAGAGACGTGCATGAGGGCCTGTAAACCTGAAGTGCCCATTGTAAGGAAGTGGGTCTATTGTAGTATAGCCCTTAGGCAGGGCAGCCAAAAATTGGGAGGCTCCACGTTGTCCCTGGGTAGAGACGTGCATGAGGGCCTCAAAACATTAAGTGTCCATTGTCAGGAAGTGGGTGTATTATAGTATAGCCCTCAGGCAGGGCAGCCAAAAATTGGGAGGCTCCACATTGTCCCTGGATAGAGACGTGCATGATGGCCTGCAAACCTGAAGTGCCCATTGGAAGGAAGTGGGTCTATTGTAGTATAGCCCTTAGGCAGGGCAGCCAAAAATTGGGAGGCTCCACGTTGTCCCTGGATAGAGACGTGCATGAGGGCCTGTAAACCTGAAGTGCCCATTGGAAGGAAGTGGGTCTATTGTAGTATAGCCCTTAGGCAGGGCAGCCAAAAATTGGGAGGCTCCACGTTGTCCCTGGATAGAGACGTGCATGAGGGCCTGTAAACCTGAAGTGCCCATTGGAAGGAAGTGGGTCTATTGTAGTATAGCCCTTAGGCAGGGCAGCCAAAAATTGGGAGGCTCCACGTTGTCCCTGGATAGAGACCTGTTAGGTTCTTAGTGCCTCCGTGCTTGCATTTAAAAACCGCACGTGTGTGCCTGTTGGTGGCAGCTTTCCGCTGCATTTGTGTGAGTTTTGCAAAAACTTGGATATAACGCACAAGTCTAGTGAATACACATCAGCACAGCATTGCAAAATGCGCAAGGGCGTTGTCAACGAACAAGGAAGTGGACGTGATGGTGGTGCAGGCAGAGACCGAGGTTGTGTGCAAGCTCTAATTTCGCCACAACAAAGGGCCACATCTAGTCGCTCGCACGTCCTGTCCCAAATTCTTGGGGACCGCTGCAGTACACCGCTCTTGAACCAAGACCAGTGTCAACAGGTTGTTAGTTGGATAGCGGATAATGCTTCCAGTCAGATTGGCACCACCACAAACACTCTGTCTTCCACACGGTCAAGTGTCAGTAGCCGTGATACTGCACCGCACATTTCAGAACCTGATCCTCCTTCCTACCACCAGGCCGAGTACACGTCCACGGACATTACTGATCCCACACTTGGACACTCGGAAGAGCTGTTCGTTCACGTTTCCATTCACAAATTCTGGCCTCTCGCCAGCTCCTGTTGAAGTGGGCCATGACGAGATTGTATGTACAGATGCCCAAATATTTGAGCAGCCACGTTCTCACGAAGTTGGCAACGTGTCTCAACAAGGGGTGGACGATGATGAGACACAATTGTCAGGAAGTCAGGAGGAGGAGCAGGGTGCGGAAGAGGAAGACGACGTGATGGATGATCCAGTAACTGACCCAACCTGGCAGGAGGATATGCAGAGCGAGGACAGCAGTGCACAGGGGGAGGGAGGCGTAGCATCCCAACAGGCAGTAAGAAGCAGAGTGGTGGCCCCAGGCAGACGTCAGGCAACTGTTCCCCGGAACAACACGACACAAGGTGCCTGTACAAATGTTAGGTCTTCCCGAGTCTGGCTGTAATACTATTGTATGTATTGAGGATTTCGATTGCGTTAGGGCAATGACAACCAGAGACGAGTTCTTGGTGCAATACGTTTATAATATGCAACCAGCAAATATGTACATAAACGGAACAAAAACACAGTAGAACATAAATACAGGAAATACCTTCCAGGGACGGAGCGAAAGGGAATTCCCGGGACCGCGCACCGGACTCCCCCAGGGAGACCACCAAGAGCGAACCCCTATACAGGGACTGTCTGGCAATCACCCCAGAAGCCCTAAATGCGCAGCAGCCGGGACACAAAAGGGCAATAGGTAAGTCCAAAAATGTCCGTACGTGATGTGAGTCCAGAGTGGTATTAAACGGAAGGAACCGGGCAGAAGTGCCGACCAAAGACGGCAAACGGAGTCCGGGCACAGCTAGATGATACCAGATGAAGTCCAGAGTCGGTGTCGGTTGTTTTCCAAGAGGATCCGAATAACAATCAGGAACCAAAAGCTGCAGGGCAGGAGCACACAGGAAGCAGTATACTCAGGCACTGGACTAAGCTTTAGGGGCGGCTTTTAAACAGATGGACAGGAAGTAGGGCAACAGAACAGAAAACTCCATGTTAACAAAGGGCAAGCTCTTTCAAAAGAAAACTGGAAAACCCGGAACTCTGACACTGGCAGTTTTTTAAGTTGGCTCCAGATGATTCTAAAAAGGCCATTTGCAACACCTGCCATGCCAGCATCAGCAGGGGTACCAAAACTAGCAGCCTGACCACCACCAGCATGATCAGGCACATGTCAGCCAAGCACCCGACTTTGTGGGAAGTACAACAGAGTCCAGGAGCAGTGCTTGCTGATGTCACTGCTACGTCTTCGCTGGTTGTGCATGCGAGCCAATCCCCTGTCCATGCTGCCTGCGAACAAGCCTCCTCCACTCCTGCACCTGCAGTTGCCTACGCAGAAAGAACACCATCATCAAGCACGTCCTTGTCCCAGCGCAGCGTTCAGTTATCCATTCAGCAAACCTTTGAACGCAGGCGCAAATACACTGCCAACACCCCACATGCCACAGTTCTAAATGCTAACATTTCGCGACTG
This sequence comes from Anomaloglossus baeobatrachus, assembly GCF_048569485.1. Taxonomy (NCBI): domain Eukaryota; kingdom Metazoa; phylum Chordata; class Amphibia; order Anura; family Aromobatidae; genus Anomaloglossus; species Anomaloglossus baeobatrachus. The sequence goes on from NC_134353.1 coordinate 218,171,624, forward strand.
CTTGCGCTGGAAATGTTGCCTTTTAGGCTGGTTGAGACAGAAGCATTCCGCGACCTGATGGTGGCAGCTGTCCCACGTTACTCGGTCCACAGCCGCCACTATTTCTCCCGGTGTGCCGTCCCCGCATTGCATAACCACGTGTCACAAAACATCACACGTGCCCTGAACAACGCTGTTTCAGCCAAAGTCCACCTAACCACAGACACGTGGACAAGTGCATGTGGGCAAGGCCGCTACATCTCGTTGACGTCACACTGGGTTAATATTGTGCAAGCTGGGACCCAGTCTGAGCGAGGGACGGAACACGTCCTTCACACACCAAGTTTTGCAGGCCCTACCTCAGTCAGAGTTTCACACACACTCTACAGCTTCGGAATGTCATGCTCCTCAGCCTCCTCCTCCTCCTGCGCATCCTGATCCACTTTACCCTCCACACCAGTCCCAAGCTGGAAGTGTCGCGGGCGGAGGAGGGGACGGTGCGCTCTCCCACTGCTCGGGTCCGGCTGACGCAGCTCTACGGCTGCTGCTGCTCGTTGGCTCGAGCGATGGCCGGATCCCGGGGACTCGAGCGGCGCTACTCGCCCGTGAGTGAAAAGGGGTGGTTTGGGTTTTGGGGATATTGTCCGTGACGCCACCCACGGTTGTGGTGATTGTGTGGACACCACCACTGCTCTGGACGGGGATCCCGGGAGCCTGTGACAGGGAGCAGCTTTGTTGTTATTTCTCCCCTCCGTGGGTAGGGGGGTTGGTTGTCCCGGGGCCTGGTGATGGGGTAGAGATGGATGACAGGCGGGTTGCGGGGCCTGATGAAGTGCAGGGTCGCAGGGGCAGCGCTGTGCCGCACGGCACGGAGGTACTCACTCAGCCCAATGATGATGACACAGTTCACGGTAAAACAAGTGGCTGGATGGACGGGTCACTCGGACGGCTGCGGTTGTTCCTCCCTGCAGGTTAGTGATGACTGTCTCTCCCTGCACCTAAGTTAAGTGTTGGTAGTGATGGTTTCCCAACGGTAACCCGCTCCCCGACCTGGATATGGGCCGGAGGAGCCCCTTTTGCCCACAGGCGCTGGCCCTGGGAGACGGTTGCCCTTGACGGTGGCGGTGTCTCCCCTT